>NC_057798.1:6886205-6961824 GCF_018294505.1 Triticum aestivum
TGTCTAGCCGGCATGGCCCACTGATGCTCCTCAAGCTCGGCGAGGTACCCACCATGGTGGTATCGAGCGCCGAGATGGCGGAGGTAGTGATGAAGAGTAACGACCTCATGTTCGCCTCGCGGCCCCGCAGCGTGACGCTGGACGTCATTGGCTATGGCAGCGGCATGGGCATCATCTTTGCCCCCTACGGCGACCGTTGGCACCAGGCGCGCAAGGTCTGCACCATGGAGCTCCTCAGCGCCAAGCAGGTTAGAATTGCATTTTGTAACTTATTCAACAACGACGACAATACTAAATCTAATGAAAAGAGGCGGGCAATATGTTTCAACACAGGTAAGGCGTATGGAGGGCATCAGGTCCGAGGAAGTCCGCAACCTCCTTAGTTCCATCACCGCCTCGACTGGCACCATTGTCAACCTCACGGAGAAGTTATCGGCACTGATGAACGATGTCATTGCACGGGCGGTGTTCGGAGGCAAGTGCGCACAACAAGGTGAGTACCTCCGGGAATTGGAAGAAGTCACCGCGTTGGTGGGAGGCTTCTCGCTCGTCGACCTATTCCCATCGTCGCGGCTAGTGCGGCTGCTGAGCTCCGGCGAGCGACGGATGAGGAGGATCTATGGCCGAATCCAGCGCATCATCTCCGACATCATTGAGCAATGCAAGGAAATGCACGTTGTAGTCAGCTCCAACGACGAGGAGGACTTGCTGGACGTGCTGCTCAGGCTGCACATGGAAGACTCCTTGTCGTATCCTCTAACTTTAGAGGCCATAGGCGTCATCATCTTTGTGAGTATTGTTACCAACACCTTCTATCTATTTCTAGTTGTTTCTGATAAGGAGGATAAACCCCGTGAGTAGCACTAGCTATTTATTGCATGATTCATCGTTATCTGCCTCACTTTGCTGGAAATATTATATTTTATCTATATTTTCTCATTATTGAAGCCAAATATGTATGTATCGTATAACCCACAACAATTGTTCACAGGACTTGTTCGCGGGTGGCACTGAGACCTCTGGAATAACACTGGAGTGGGCTATGTCAGAGCTCTTGAAAAATCCCGAAACAATGAGAAAGGCACAACTAGAGGTTCGACAAGTTGTAGGCCGGCAACAATCTGTCATAACTAACAATGACCTTCGTGACCTCCACTGCATGAGAATGGTGATCAAGGAGGTCTTGAGGTTGCATCCTCCCGCTCCTCTACTCCCCCGAAGGGCGAGAGAAGGCAGTGAAATCATGGGATATGAAATTCCTAAGGGAACCAATGTACAAGTTAATATATTTGCGATTTGTCGAGATTGCAGATATTGGGATGCCCCCGAAGCATTTAAGCCAGAAAGGTTCAAAGAGAGCAGCATAGATCACAAGGGGACACATTTTGAGTTCACTCCTTTCGGGGCAGGGAGACGGCAGTGTCCCGGAATGCTGTTTGGCACATCAACTGTGGAGATCGCATTAGCAAACCTTCTGTACCACTTTGACTGGGTGATCGCTGATGGGCCTAATCCGGGGCCGTTGGACATGTCTGAGAAGTTCGGGATCAATGTACGTAGAAAGTTTGATTTAGAACTTAGAGCAATCCCATATGTGCACTCCAAAGTTGCGTAGATGTATGGACATGTGGACACATGGAAGAATTGGCTCGCTCATAGGCTCCCTCCTCTCTAGTCGCCCTCTCTTCTCTCTCGACCAACCTTCTCTTGGTTGCCTTGATCCTCTTCTCTGTAACATATTCGTCTTTGGGCCCCTGTCAGTAAAAATCCATGTGGGGAACCTCTCCCCCAGGTGAACATTTGAATAAAGAATTTGTCTCACGTTCAACTTCTATATAGTCAAACAAGACAAGCTCACTCAAATACTTGTGTGACACTGACTTCATGCATGGGCCTTAACACACGTTGAAATGATAGAAATGAAGTTTGTGCCTTCTTTACTTACAATGTGTAATGGATTTATTTCACCTTTTAACTTATCGGTTCTAATTCCTTAGGCAACAGAAAAAACTTTTGCGATCAGTCGATTTCGGCTAGAGGAAACAACATGAGAGAGCTAAGCAAGAGGGGGGGCAGCACGAGCATGAAGATGGCGCAGCGAATCACAACAAGGCCAAGACAAGCGAACCGAAGCCAGGGATGATGTGGTTGGTCATGGCATCTCATGCGGAGTTGAGTCTGAGCTATAACAGAGCCCCAAACGGAGATGGGTATGACGTGGACAACCGCGGCACCGCTGGCAAGGGCTTGGGCAGAAGCTCGTGAGAGGCGAGGTATGGAAGAAATCCGATTGGCTGAGAGAGATCGGTGGGTCCATTCATCTGATCGTTGGATTGGCCAAGAAACACTAGGAAGACATCCCGCGGTTCATTTATGATCCAACGGTTGGGAACAATTTTTTATGATCCAACGATTGGGAATAATTCAGATCTAATCTATAGGCAGTCCCTTTATTTACCCTAACAGCATGGAACAAACTGGAGGCAACTGGAGAACGGAACTACTCTGCATATGACACTTTGTCTGTACAATCATTGTACGATGTCCAATCATGTGATGCGCTGTGAACGGGCTTGACAAATCAAGTGTTGTGCTTTTTGGTATGATGGCTGGTGGAAATGGTGTCGTACTAAATCACAAGGATTTTATCGTACGCATAGCGTTGCTCTAATACTTCATCCATTGCAATGAAAAAAGGCGCGCACACATATTAAAATTCAACTAGTATATATATATATATATATAGCAATTTCTAAAATCTTAAATAGTGGCCCATCTGTAAAATGGCAAGTGGTGGTGCTAAAGTTTAGTCTCACCTCGGAAGTTGAAGAAGGGTTGAATCTTTTTATATAGTGGGTTCTCTCCGAGTGAGGCGTTTTGAAGGCCGAGCTACATGCAGGCCGTAATCTCGCTCGGTCGTTGTTACATTGGGATTCGCGCGTCCTGACTTTTCCAGTTGTGTACGCTGACAAATTTGGAGAAATACACCGGTGCCACTGTTTGGTGTTCGCGATTTATACACGGGCCTACGGTGGTGAACATGATGTTCGTCATGGGTGGCTTTGAATTTGGCCCATGTGGACGGGTGAGTATTATTTGCTGGTAGACGGCACGCAGCGTGTCCATCTCAACAACAACAACAAAAAAAAAGCTCTTTCGCCATGGACGGGTTGGAGTTCTTCGAGGAGTGCGATTCAGGGTAATGTTCTACCGGATCTGAAGTCTTGTATGTTTCTTACACTTACGATTTGTGCTTGCGTTAGATGAGGCAATGTTTTGGCTTTGCGTTTTGCCCCCTTTTTCCTCGCCCGAGAACAGATCTAGTAATTGGCTGTTGCATTGGTTTGGGGCAGCGTTTGGACGCCGGATTTGTGTGAAGAGATAGAACTGCTGACGAAACGTCGGTTGCCGTTGAGACAAATAGTAGATCTCTTGAGGTCCAAGTTGGTTGAATTTCTTCTGAGTCAGGCGGCGGCAGATGGGTGTTGTGCAAGATGAAGGAGACGAGCAGGCGGATGGAACAATTGTCACCGAGAAATTGTATGCCTCATACAATGGAGGTGGTAGCCAATTCAACTGAAATCGGCACTGAAAATATGGGCGGTGGGATGGCCAAGGAAGATGGAGATGAAGAGGGTGTGGTCGTTTCCAAATCCCAGTGCTCCTCCTGATCACGAAGGTAATTACATTATAAAAAATCAACAATGGCGCCTGTGGGGTCAGTTGAATGTGTTAATTTGCTATGTTATGACCTCAAATTCGGGGAGTATATAGTCGCGTGTCTATTGATTCGAATCTGTGTGTCGTCGTCATGGAGGATAAAAAAAAGTGTACATGTTAAAACCTGATGTTTAGTGTGAGACCGACTTGAGGCTGAATCAGTAGATGTAATTATCTTTCGCAGGATCAGAATTGGTAAGGCGGCGGATTAGAGGGAGCGCAATCCCAGCAGAGTGCCTGCCCTTGAGACTTTGATCATGAATCTAATGCTACTAATTTGATGATATAAATATTGATGCATTATTGTATAATTACGGTCAAACATAAAAATGTTTGACTTTCCAACAAAGTTGGAAGTACACTCTTCAAAGGACGAAGGGAGTATGTTGATAAAAATATGGGTACTGTTATTAATCCAGCTATTGGTACGAGGGTCAATTCAATTGAAGAGGGCTATGCACTTATTCGTTAGGCAGTACAAGAAGATGTAGTTTGATCGGGATTCAGAAGAAAGTTATCAGGAGAAGAGGATGAAACTCGTGAGCTGAATATTTACCACCTATATGTGATATAGCACAGATTAACTCTATGCTAGTTAGCAAATGATTTGTTGTGAACGCCTTTGTGCAGGGTAGCATTGTACTGAAGGCAAATCTGCCAATTGAGATATATGCATCACAAACTCACAAGCAACAGTTTGCTTCAGCAGACTCTGGACACACAGTTCACAGGGCTCAACTCGTAAGCATCTTTACCTCTTTCTTTCGTCCGTCTAAGGTCAGTCAACAGCTAAAAGGACACCCTAGACCTGGCATTCGAGATACCCAAAGAAAATGATGTTTTTCTTATATAAGAGCTCCTGCCTTTCATTTTCATAGGAACCCCAGTCTTGTTCGAGCAGCACCATCGAGGAAGCGACCAGCTGTGACAAAGCACCCCCATATGAACAGCCATCCAAGAACGAAGAGTACAATATGTCTGCAGAGGGATGATGCGCCAAAGGCTCCTAGAAAGTCTCGTCACTGTTTGCAGCATTCCACAAAAAAGTTGGCTTGCACCGTGAGATTGTGTGTCTCTCTGTCTTTTTGCTTTCAACATTGGATTTATCTTGCCGTTGCTTGTTGTTTGAGACTCTAGATTCTGTAGCGTTGAACAAGGTTTGGTATAACTTTGTCTCCAGAGCCTGAATTTATTTGATATTCCTGTAAAATTAAGATGGTGGTGTGGTGTTCTATTTTCAGGAAAATCCTATATTTGTTATGTTATGTTTTCTGTTATTACTTATTAGATGTGTGTGTGTTACGTTATGATCATTGTTGAGGAAATCGTTAACTGGTAGCTGCTCGGTTAGCTGGTGAGTAGGGGATTAATCGGCTAATCGGCAAGTTAATCGGTCATTTAATCAATTAATCGGACGATTTATCGGTTTATAGGCTACTCGGTGACCCTATGAGTAGAGATTAATCGGCAAGTTAACTGGTTAATCGGATGAATTCTTGAACAGGGGTTATGATGATGTGACATCTCAACAGATCTGCCCAAACAATAAAAGTAGAACTGGCTATACAGAAAACAGAATACAGTCCACATTTGAACCTGATGGGAGAGACGATGGGACGTGTGCACAGCCTGGTAGGGAAGAGTTATTAACATGGGACAGCACTGTGCGTAAATGGAAAATACAGTGTCCAGTAAAAGTGTGGCAGGTGAAATACGTGAGGGTAATACAGAAGTGCGCCTGGTCCCTATGAAGACTGACGAGCCAGCTAAAGAGCTACATGGAGCTCGGCCTCCAAACAGCATTTTTGGTTCTCTCCATCACTCTAATAAGTGGTGTGTTGAGGAGAGAAAGGGAAGACTACACATGTTTTGTTGTTCTTCTAGTTTGCTAGATTGTTGCATGCTACTATCTGTTCTAGTCATGAATTATTTACTGGAATTAATCATGATTTTGCCTAATTTTCCAACATATATAACATTCATAATACTATTCATCACCTAGGGTGCACAACAAGTTATTCTTCGCCCGAAATAATCTTACAACTGTTTCACAAATAAATTACATTTGGAATACAAATAGTTACATTCATATTAATTCACTATGTAAGATTTGACATAAGAAAAGAAAATATAGGTCACAAGACGAGAAAAATTGCATTTTATGTATATTTTACACTATATTTTTACATTTGTAATTTTACGTAAAATAAAATATTTTTTACGGCGATTATATATTTTACACTATATTTTCAGTTTTGCTATGGGTGTCGCATTAACTGTAGTAACTAGATGACCAGTTGCGCCATTGGCGCAAAGATCAACTGCAAACAAGAAGTTAAGCAAGATATGGACAACACGATTAAGGATGTTCATATTATGAATTATCCAGGAGAGCCTGCTTATTATACCCTACCCTAATTTGGTTTCCTCCTCGTGTATCTTGCTTAGAGCCGGCCTGGCGTAGGATGAGATGGGCAACGCCAAAATTTTCCTATGCTCGTGCTCGACCAAAATTTTCATGTATTTTGGACACTCTCTACACCTGGCCCTGGTTCAAACCCGTTTGAATTGAATTCAAATGAGCTTGAATTCAAATACTCTCAATGGGTAATCTCTCCATCACTGTTGAGACATTGCCAACCATGATGTGCGATGATATGCTCACTTATTACCGTTGTGCACATTTGTCTGTAGTCATTGCGCAATTTGGAGGAGCTGTTGGAAGAGTTGATTGCGATCGCTGTAAGTTAGACGGCATCCTTCCTTGAATCCAAATACTCTCAATAGAGAGCTTGGTGACTCCATTCAAGGAATGATTTGGCAGTGGGTAGCAATAGGAAACCTTGTCGCTGCCAATATGGCCGTGTCCAGGCGAGTTGCTCCGTCGGCTTCAAGCTTTGTTGGGTTGCCTGTATGCATTAGTTTCTTTCAAAGCGTAGAGTAGCATAGCAGCCACAGATTGCTGTTTTGAATCACTCTTGTCTCGAGAGTCGTCGACCCAAAAGAAAAGTCAGACTTTTGATTTGTGGTGTTTCAGTTGGAGTACATTTTTAGAAATTGGACAGCAGGGTAAAGAAACACACACGGTTGCATGAGCATGATGGTAGCAGCTTCCTCTATTTATCCCTGGTGATAAACTGATGCAGTTGCCAACAATGCTAAATACATCAATTCTCCTTGAAAAATCATACTGCCCAGAGCTTTTCTTGCAAATGCAAATGGATTTGATTAGTATATTAGAAATTTAGAAGAAGAGAATCTACTTCGAGGTAACGCTGCAAATTTGAATGGCCTCTCTAGCAACAGTTGGCTACAACAATAATCTTACTAGTTCTTTTTTTGACATCACAATAATCTTACTAGTTAATACTGCTTATGCTTGTTTAGAAGAAAAAAAAATGCTTATGTTACTGCTTTTGTCTACTAGTAGCAAAAGGGCCCGTGCGTTGCAACGGGAGAAAAAAAAGGCATAATTTTCAATGGCCATGACAATATTTTGCTGCATCACCGATAACATTTTGGCGAATATTTTGTTTAATTTCATTAACATTTTTTAACACACGAATTTTTAGAAAAAAACATGGACTTATTTCTCTAACATGTTTTTTCAAAATTGTGAACATTTTTTAATGTAAATATATTTTTAAAAATAACGAACATTTTTTAATCCACAAAAAATATGATTTATTTTCTCATTTTTAAAATTATCGAATCTTTTTTGAAGTACCAAACTATTTAAAAGAGGAAAAACGAAAACCGAAAAAAAAAACAGGCCTCCCGCACATGGTCCGGCCCAAACGGACACGCTGCGTCTTCTCCCAGCATGCAAAGCGCAGTATAGGAAAGTCCCTACTGCATGGGCCGTCCCGGACGGAGGCTTCCCCTGCGGAAACGTTTTTGTCACTGCATCGGTGGGTAATGTTTTGTAATTTTGAGAGCAATTTACGTGACATATACCGCAAATTAGTCCGTCAAAGGTTGTTGTAACTTTTTTTGCAAATTAGTCCTTTGAATTTTTTTTCCCCGACCGAACCTACAGTCCATGCTCTCTTCCGACGACGGCGTCGGCTTGCTCCCCCCTCCCACGCCGCTGCCTCGTTTTGAAATCCTAGGCTGGGCTGGGTGCTTCAACTCTATGAACACTCTGCCTGTTTAAATCTGTATGTAAAATATAAATTGCTTGGTTTTGGTGCTGGTCTGAACCTATTAAGTCCAAAAACTTTTTAAAAAATTCATGAAGTTTTTTTCAAGTGCGTGAACCTTTTTCTCAAAGCACGTGAACTTTTTCAAACACATGAATACATTGAGATCCACAAACTTTTTTCAAATTTCTGTTCTTTTCTTAAAATCCACAAACTTTCTTCAAATCCGGGATTTTTTTTTGTAAACTTTCTTAAAATCCACACACTTTTTCCACATTTATGGATCTATTTCACTTTTTAACTTATATGTTCTACTATTCCTCACGCAATAGATAGGACTTTGCAATCCTTCGATTTCGGCTCAGAAGCCGGGGACGATGTGGTTGGTATGACATCGCATGCGGAATTGAGTCTGAGGTATAACAAAGCCCCAAACGGAGACGGTTGGCAATTAAATCATGAGCCGGATCATTAAGAGCATTTGGTTGAACTACATACGTCTATATGAAACTTGCAACATATTGACAAAAAAGAATACACATAAATTCAATCGCCAAGATGCTCGCTAGACCAGCCAATCAGGTTGCACGGCAAAAACTAGATGACACAGCAAAAACTTGGTCTGGATCGCAGAACCACACCAAAGAATTTTAAGTTTCACTCTTCCTGATTTCAAGTCGATTCAGCCGAGGATATTATTTTCCACAAGCAAAAAAGCTAAAGGTTCAGCTCCCACATGGGTCTGGGTTTTTTTGGGTTTCAGACACAAATCACAGAACCGAATGCAGGTATAGAAGGTACATTGCGAATCTACGGCGTCAACTCGCTGGAGCTACTTGTCCTCAGTGATGAGCAGCAGCTGCTTCCTCCTTGGGCTTGGTCATCTGGACAGCGAGAAAAAAAAAAGCATGCAACTGTAAGAAGATGCTTTGATGGTAACAAGGGGAAAGAATTGCAAACGTCATCGATTTATAGACACTTAGATAACCAACTTACACCAAACAGTTCAATGGATCTGCGAAATCTAAATAAGATAGGGGGCGAGAAAACAAGATGAACATTATTATTATCTCTAACAAGTCTGCTGTGAAGATAGGACATTGCTACACATACAACACTACTCGTACGACAATCGAACAGAGCCGTCCATCACGTACGCATGCTGAGTGGAGCAGCAGCAGCATCGTTGGATAAATGGCCGTATAAAAATCGGATCCTAGACTGTCGTACGTGAAGTAATTTCGATGAAGCTAAGTGTTTCCTAATGACGGCTGAAGCAGACAACAAGATATTATGATTCAGCAGTAATACTCAGATATTTGACAAGTATGGTTTCGTCTATACAAATAAATTGTTCTATATCAAGTGTGTCCAATCAATCAATCTCCAAAAGAAACCAAGCAGAGGATAGAAACAAAGTCAGTCCCTAAATCCATACAGATCATTGATGGATGCCCCTGCGACTTATGGAACCAATCAGGCAACTTATGGTACATGCTTGCCTGAGCAAGATCTATATCAGGCAACTGAACTTTTACTTCAATACAACACATGTGCCATGAGTTATACGACCTATAAATTAAGCAGTGCAGTGTTCAACTAGGCCTCAGACTGAACTGTCCGATAAAAATAGAACAATTCACATGACAGCAAGCAGGCGCAACCAGAAGCAGAGGAAGATGAACTTATTTCCTTCTCTGAGAGACTTGAGAGAGAAGATGCAGCTAACAATAAGTCTCCAGAACTACCCCATGATGATGCTACATATTATTACAGAAACGAACAGGATATGGTAACAAGTGTGAAAGAACTAGTGCATCATCATGCTACATAACCCTATCGTCATCATCAAGAAACAAACCATCCAATCATCATGCCAATATAGTACGTAACAGACAGGCCAATGAACAGTAGTTATCATGCGAAGAGACAAGCAGTTGGGCCAAAATAATCTCAGATTCGCGGCGGCACACAGAGCACAGCCCCATCCAATCCAATCGCTCCAGCCCTAGGACCGAACCTTCCTAACCCTAGCAACCAACCACCGGGCCAACGCTAAGGCACCAAAATCACATCGCATCGATCGCGCGGCGGTATCATAGAGGAAGGAAAGGGGGGTTGGGGGATCGCGCGGTACCTTGAGGATGCCGAGCTTGACGGAGGCGTAGACGAGGCCGACGCCGACGGCGGAGACCCTGGCCACCTGCAAAGCAACACCCCCACGGTCGGTCATCCAGATCTGATCCGCGATGCAGCGGAGGAATCGGGGGGAGGGGGCGATTTCGAGGGCTTACGAGGGCGAGGGTGCTCTTGCCGGAGTAGGGTCCCGGGGTGAACGGCATGGCTGCGACGGCGGGATCGGAGACGACGACGAGGGTTTGGCTGGCGCTGCGACGGCGGAGTCTCTCTCTGTTTCGTGGGTGAGAAGAAGACCAGAGGGGAGGGCTGGGGTGATAAAGGGAGATGGGATCCGGGTGGGCCGGGCCGGGCCGGGCTTATACCGCCGGCCCGCGGGGCCTAGGGAGGAGGAGGGCGGAGACCTGCTGCTGCCGGTGGGGCCCGCGTGGCAGTGACCGGGGATCCTTCTTGTGCTCCAAGAAGAAGAGTTTCTTCCGTCTTGGAATTCTTTTTTTTTCATAAAAAAGAAAGTTGTTTTGGCGCACAGCGGTTTACTCCTAACATAGCTTCGTAGAAAGATATTGCTGAGGCTCAAACTCTGCCTCGATGTAAAAAGTAGTAGATGTTTTACAATCGCTAACTAGCTTTATATTTATATTAAGCACCGTATTTTATGTTTCGGTTCATTTTTTTTTTTACATCAGTACAGACACAAGCGCTCATATACACGCGCATACACTCATCCCTATGAACGCACACACGTACGCCCTACCCCTATGAGCACCTCCGAAAGACTGAGCTGCCATATCATCTTGAGATTTACAAAGTCACCGTAGGCGCCTCGTCGTCGACGGGAACGTCTCCTCCCACTAAATGCGCATCGCCGAAAATTCTGAAATAAATCCAGAAATAAGTGTCATGTATTGTACCTTGTATTTGTAACGTTGTAACTCTTGTACCTAATTCCTACTTTCTAGGATCTCAACCTCCACGACTAGTTCACGGGCCTGCGTGCCTAATCTTGTGGAAGGCCCCGGCTATATGTAACTCTCTCGATGAGTAATACAGTGTGCAGTGCATATTCATCTTCTTTCTTGGTATCAGTCGCCATGGCTTTCGAGGACATCTTCAGCGAGCCCCCCGCCTCTCCGGCCGCTCCCGTCTTCTCCTCTCCGTCCTCCACTCCGGGGACCTCTCCTCCCTTCTCCTCGACCACCATGCCCGCTGCAACCTCTGCTCTCGCCACCACAACCATCTTTCCCATGCCTTCTCCTCCTGATCTTCTCCTCCACAACTTTCACAACGACCACATCTCCAACCATATCAAGTTCAAGCTTGACCCCGCTGAGAACAACTACATCAAGTGGCGCACCTTCTTCACCTGTGTCCTCACACAGTACCGCGTCCAGGATCACATCGAGCGCCGTCCTCCTCCTCACCCCGACGCCGCCTGGCTTGCCGTGGATCAACGGCTGGTCCTCTGGATCCTCTTCACCCTCCCGGATTCCATCCTCGAGCTGATCATGGGCGGCGCTGTCGACGCCTACACCGCCTGGCAGCACATCCGGGACTACTTCCTAGCCAACCAGGGCGCCCAGTACCTCCACCTCACGCGCCAGTACAGGAACTTGAAGCAGGGCGACCTCTCTGTCTCCAACTATGCTCGCCGCCTCAAGTCCCTTGCCGACGGCCTCGCCGACACTGGTAACCCCGTCTCCGATCCAGATCTTACCATGCAGTTTCTTCATGGCCTCGACGCCCGCTTCGACACCATTCGCACCATCTTGGGGGACACGGTGCCTCTCCCCCCGTTCGGCGTCGAGCGCTCTCGCGTGGATCTCGTGGAGTACAACATCAACCTTCGCGCCGCTGAGGCCGGCGACGCCGCCCTCACCATCTCCAACGACCGCGGCGATCGCGGCCACGGCGGCAACGGCAGCGACGGCGGTCCCTGCCCCTTTATCGATGACATTTTTTATGGCAAATTATATGATACCAATTTTCTTTAGCAAACATGGTAAAAAATTGAAACATGGTAGGATGTGCCATGCTTGCTAAACACAACATGCCATCCTACCCGATAACATAATTTGCCATAAAAAAATGTTCCACAAAAATCTGATATTCGATTTGTGACGAGATCCTTTTTAAAGGGGTGTCATTCTTTCTCTTTTTCAATTAATATTTAACTAAGATATGGAGGGTGTATTATATTGCTTAAATGTTTCACAACAGAGCACAGGCATTGGAAATAAATTTGCCCATATTTATGCTATTTATGCGGATAACGCAACTTCACCATGGAAAAAAAAACTTACACAAATTCGCCTAAGCACAACAACAAGTGCCAATTTTCCCAAACAGAAATGCTGTGTATAAAGCATGAAGTGTGTATGACATTCCTCTCAAATGGGTTACAGGAGGACACAGGCATCCAAAGTAAATTTCCCCACATTTATGTCGATACCGCAACTTGGCCATCGAAAACCCTAAACAAATTCGCCAAAGGGCAAATTCAAATTTCTAGTACCAGCTTTCCCAAAGAGAAACACAAGGTTCTGCCCCTGTAATCATCAACAGTATGAACATTTATGCCCTCTCACACTTCCACTTCACATTTTATACACCAACCGCAGAAACACACACTCATAACTCAGGGGAGTTCGGGTCACATCTCAAACACCTCGCGAATTCCGGCCCGAGGGCACCACCACATGGTTAACACACACACACACACACATACATACATACACCGGTCAGCGAGCTCTCCATCCGCGCAGCGCCCGCGAATATGTTACAAAAGGGCCTTCAAAATAAGGGCGAGGATGTAGGTTACAAAACACGATCACCGCCTCTCCAGTGGGAGCGCGCGGCGCACGATAAAGATTAAACCTGATCGCTAACTCCACACACCTAAACACAGCCATCATGGAGGTCTAACAGCAGCTGCACATGTCAGGAGACCGTTAGATCAGACTACTACGAGGGAGGAGGGGGAGGAGGGGCGGGGGCTTTCAGCTTTGGGACCTTGAAACTGGAGTGGAAGAGTACCTGCTGGGGCGCAGGCGACGACGACGACGACGCGGGTTTCAGGTGCGTCATCCTCGAGGAGCAGCGCCGGAGCGCCAGTCCCTGCATGGCAGCAATGGTGTTCTGTCAGCACACGTTATCCTCCACATAGTAAAAAACTAAAAGAAACTCGGTGCATCCATAGATAATACTTTTAGCAGCTCGGTTGCACCACAGGAGAACAAAGGTACAATAAAAAAAAAGGGCAACCTGGTGCATGTAGCTCCCGCTTGCGCAGGGTCCAGGGAAGGGTCCGACCATTTTGGGTCTATAGTACGCAGCCTTTCCCTACATTTCTGTAAGAGGCTGTTTCCAGGACTTGAACCCATGACCTCATGGTCACAAGACCTTCCTTGATTTTTTTTCTTGGTTTTATTGTACCTTGTTGGTACAATAAAACCAAGAAAAAAAATCAAGGAAGGTCTTGAAGCAACTAGTATGTTTTCTATGCCATGTGCCACAATACGAGCTCAGAAAACATTTAATAACTAACAGGGCAAACTTTCAACACAATGATAAACATTGCACCAAACTACAGCAAAATATCTTGAAGCCACTATTGATAGTGTTGGTTAAGGTTCATAAGAACAAAAAACACAACTTCCTATAGCACTCAAAACCAAGCACATTAGGTTCAATTAACCTCAACATGCAACATCCATATTCATTCAATAGTCTCGAGGAAACTATGTGACAGTCCCGTTGTGAGCGTTCAAGACTTAAAGAACACTCTCACCTAGTTTCCATCAGTTCACTGTTCGTCCATATTTACAGCAAGATGCAACTCATGCAGCCCACCAAGAATTAGGACATCATATACTATGTGAGGCAGAAAATTCAAAGCGACACAGGCAAAGATGATATGTCCCCTCATTGTCGTGTAATTTTGGACTATGAGCGCAGACAAAAAAACTAGCCACCTCAGGTGTAGAAATAGTTCAGATGAAATACTGATAACGAAAACAGCATATGTTGCCGTCCTACTACTGGTATCACAAGTGTATCTATGATGGTCCTTTATGAGCACCTGCGACTCACATGATGCTCATCTAAATTCCATCAAAATTACTATTTGTCCATATTTACAGCAGGACGCATCTTACGCGACCTACCAAGAATTAGGACATTGACGACTAAAAAGGGTTACAGTTATGTGGTGGTCCTTTATGAGCATCTACAACTCACATGATACTCACCTAAATTCCATCAACATTATTATTTGTCCATATTTTACAGCAGGATGCAACTTATGCGGCCTACCAAGAATTAGGACATAGATGAGCCGTGTCCTACTACTAGTCTCCACAAGTGTATTTGTGGTGGTCCTTTATGAGCATCTACGACTCACATGATGCTCATCTAAATTCCATCAACATTATTATCTGTCCATATTTACAGCAGGATGCAACTTATGCAGCCTGCCAAGAATTAGGACATAGATGAGCAAAAAGGTTTACAGTGTTGTGTCCTACCATTAATCTGTCTCCCAAGTGTATATGCGATGGTCCTTTATGAGCATCTACGACTCACATGATGCTCACCTAAATTCCATCAACCTTATTATTTGTCCATATTTACAGCAGGACGCAACTCATGCGGCCTACCAAGAATTAGGACATAGATGAGCACATGGTTAGTGTCAAAGAGTGGTATGTTATTCTACTCTGCAGGGTAGGTCTTGCTTCTGCATATAGATGAACAAACCATAGTACAGTGCTATAAGTAAGGTTGAAAGTGATATGGTTAAAGCAAGGAACATATATGGCCACGTCCTTCTTATTCTCCTTGAATTCATCTGTGATGGTCCTTCATGAGCACCTAGCAAGGAACATGATGCTCACCTAAAATCCATCAAGCTAACTCTTTGTCCATATTTACAGCAAGACGCAGCTGATGCGGCTTGCCAAGAATTGGACAATATGATTATTCGTGAGAAATTGCTACTGACGCAAATTACAGATTTTACTATTTATGAAGAAAAGCTGATCGCAACTCATGCAACATACAAAGAATTAAGACATTGTAACTGGTTAGGTTAAAATGCAATGAGATGCATAATATTTCCTCTCTGCAGGTTAGGTTTGTTTATCCATATAGCAGTACAAGGTTGCCCATTAGGTCGAAAGTGATAAACTGGTAGGTCAGAGACATATTTTGCCTGGTTCTGACTTGTCTCTAAGAATGTATATGTGTGATGGTCCTTTATGAGCACTTGCAACTAAAATAATACTCACTTAATTTACATCAATATTACTCTTTGTCCATATGTACAGCAAAATGCAACTCGTGCAGCCTACCAAGAATTAGACATTACAACCACATGTTGTTACACGGTCACTGGAAAAGTTATTTTTTTCTTTAAAAGGAACTTAGCGTCTAGTTTATCAGTGGAGCATGTCACTAGCTCAGTACATGAATGATATACTTGGGAATGGAATACTTACACTTGATAACGAAGAGGCACACTGACGCTTCTGACTGGTCTCGGGTTGATCTTCTTCTGCCATTTGCCTCCGAGGATTACTTTTAGACTTCCCCCGTACAGATGGACCTTCAGACCTAGATCTTCTATGTGTCCCGCTGATATCCTTCTTCCGCTTTTGACTAGCCTGAAGGTGCCCACTCTTGAGTTTTTGGATCTCATCGTCTTTCTCACTGACCAGGGAGTGCATTTTTTGTAGCTTATCCTCAAGAGCCAGCACCTTCTTTTTGGCATCATTAGCTTCCGCTTGCAATCTGCCAACATCGTCATCCTTCTTTTGGGCTGACACTTGCAGTTGCAGCTCCTCCACCTTCTGCTGAAGCTTCTCGGCTGCTTCAGTAGCCTGTGCTGCCTCCATCTTCTTCTTCTTAAGGAGCGTCTCGTAGTCCTTCTCCATTGTCTTGTACTGGTTCCACACGAAATCCTTTTCTGCGAGTAACGCGGAAACCTCGCTCTCCTTCTGCGAGCTCAGGGCCTTATAGGCTTTCTTTAGCTTCCTTATCTCTGCTCTCAAATCTCTTCCACTGTGCTCGGGGTCTGTAGTTGGCTCGCTGAGCTCGGCACAACTTTCAGCTTCCTTCAGTTTTATCTGAAGTTAAGAAAGACGAAAGGAGCAGACACGGAACACCAATTAACAAGATGGACAAGTTTACTAGTACATGCTTGTGAGTAAAGCAACTTATGTTTCGGTAAGTACCTTCAATTCATTGTTTTCTTGAGCCAAAGCAGCTGCATCTCTTTTGAAATCCTCCAAGTCACCATCTTGGTGTTCTACATCAAACACAAAACACAATGATATCAGCAACATTAATTCTTAGCAAGATACCAGACACAGTGATATCAGCAACCAGTAGCAACATAATAAATCCTTAGAAAAGGTTATTCCAAACGGAAAAGGCAAAGCGCTAGCTGTCACTTCAACTGGGTACCAATCGACAGAAACCCCAGTTCTTGATGAATGTGAATGGAGCGATAAGATGCGGATATGACAAAACATCATTGTTGGACTACCGCTTTGGTGCCCAACGATGCAGGAACTAACAACTTTTTTAGCCCAAACAATACTTTCATAAAATGTCCGTAGGGCAACACGCAGAAAATAACTAAACCAGCACATCAGCATTGGTATATACACAAAACAACGATTTAAGATCCATCACGGTATCATTGAAGTTTGAACAATGTAAATTAAGCAAGCTTATCGATGGCCAGATAATCGTGCAAGATTCACACCAGGCATGCCGCATCGAGCGGAGAGATGGAAGTGTTTTTTCCACCATTGCAGCAAAGGGGCATCACAACAATCTCAACCCAAGCATTGCACGCACAGCGAACCCGAGCAAAGATTGAACATTTGGCGGGCGTGGCGGCGCAAAGGCCTCCGGAAACAGCCCCTGGGCCGAAAAAGACGCCGGCTTTGGCACCTGGAGGTACCCTAAATCCTCCAGGAGAGCCCATGCCGCGGGATTTCTGCCACCAAATCGACAAGAACGGCAGATAGGGGGAGGGGGTTGGGGAGATTTGTGGTCTTACCGATGTAGATCCGGTGGCGGCGCACCTCGAGGTCCTTGTCGCCGAGGAGCAGGTCGAGCTTGGCGGCGTCGCCCCGCCGCAGGCAGTCCTCCACCCTCCGCGTCTGCCAGCGAAACCCTAGGGACCGTCAGCCGCCGGCCGGCCGGACCTCGTCGGAGAAGGATGGAATCAGGGGGGAGGGGGGAGGGAGGGGCGGACCTCGTCGAGGCGGTCCCGGAGGACGGCGTCGCGGTGGAGCCAGAAGTCGTGCTGGATCTTGAGGACGGCCTCGAGGCGCTTGCGGTCGGCGAGCAGCGCCTCCACGTCCCGGTGGCTCTTCCGCAGGACGGCCACCATCCGGTCGTAGATGCGCAGCCACTCCTCCCGCCCGCCGTCCCGCGCCGGCGACGCGCCGCCGCCGCCGCCAGCCATGGATGGGGTCGAGTCAGGGTGGAGCGGGGGGCGTTTCCGTCTTTTCGCCTGAAGAGTGCGGGCCGGGTTTGGGGGTCGGAGGGAGAGCCGGAAACGACCGTTGTTGCTTAAATAAAAAAAATCTCACCATTTTTTTAAGGGAAAAAACTCACATTAATATCTTTCTCCATGGCCATGGAGAAAATAAGTTTTTCTCTTTTTCTTTTACCTCTTCACTGTCATGGAGGCGTCGCCTTCGATGTGGCGGAGGAGCCAGTGAGGGTGTGGTCTCGTGAATCCACCACCGGTGTCAGCAGGGGATGTCGCTTAAGCGCTTAAACATCAGTGAATTGAAAGGCCACAACTTAGAGCAATGGGCGCTTAAGCGCGGCTTAACCATGATTAACTATTTTCTAAAAATTGGTCAGTATTTTGCTACTTTTGAATAATATGCACACGAAATAGAAACACATAAAACATAAGTGATAGAAATAGCATCTAAAATAGGAGCTTACATCACATTATTACCAGTCGCAAGTATCAAATCCAGTAGTGATAGATATAATAATAAAAGTAAAAAAAATAAAAGTAACGCATTAAGCAAAATGACATAATGTAGACAGAATAGGATCAACTAATATGACCGAACCCCATCGTCTTATCCTTAGTAGCAACAATACAAAATATGCCTTATTACCCCCTCCTGTCGTAAAGCAAGGTCACCGCAAGATTGAACCCACTACAATGCACCTCTCCCGCTGAAGATAAACCAATTTTGAATTATTATTTTTGTGCCATGACAATTTGGAATTTTTGCCATGGCAGCTTTGAAGGAAATATGCCCTAGAGGCAATAATAAAGTTGTTATTTTATATTTTCTTATTTGTGATAAATGTTTATTATTCATGCTAGAATTGTATTAACCGGAAACTTGATACATGTGTGAATACATAGACAAAACAACGTGTCCCTAGTATGCCTCTACTAGACTAGCTCGTTGATCAAAGATGGTTAAGTTTCCTAGCCATGGACATGAGTTGTCATTTGATAACGTGATCACATCATTAGTGGAATGATGTGATGGACAAGATCCATCCATTAGCTTAGCGTAATGATCGTTCAGTTTTATTGCTACTGCTTTCTTCGTGTCAAATATATATTCCTCCGACTATGAGATTATGCAACTCCCGGACACCGGAGGAATGCCTTGTGTGCTATCAAACGTCACACCGTAACTGGATGATTACAAAGATGCTCTACAGGTATCTCCGAAGGTGTTTGTTGGGTTGGCATAGATCGAGATTAGGATTTGTCACTCCGAGTATCGAAGAGGTATCTCTGGGCCCTCTTGGTAATGCACATCATATGAAGCCTTGCAAGCAATGTGACTAATGAGTTAGTTATGGGATGATGCACTACGGAACGAGTAAAGAGACTTACAAGTAATGATATTGAACTAGGTATAGAGATACCGGCGATCAGATCTCGGGCAAGTAACATACTAATGACGAAGGGAATAGCTATGTTGACATTGCGGTTCGACCGATAAAGATCTTCGTAGAATATGTGGGAACCAATATGAGCATCCAGGTTTCGCTATTGGTTATTGACCGGAGTGGTGTCTCGGTCTTGTCTACATAGTTCTCGAACCCGTAGGGTCCGCACGCTTAACGTTCGATGACGATTGGTATTATATGAGTTATGTGTTTTGGTGACCGAAGGTTTTTTGAAGTCCCGGATGAGATCACAGACATGACGAGGAGTCTCTAAATGGTTGAGAGATGAAGATTGATATATTGGAAGGTTACATTTGAACATCAGAATGGTTTCGGAAAGTTTCGAATATTTTTTGGAGTACCGGGAGGTTACCGGAAACCCTCGGGGAAGTAATGGGCCAACATGGGCCACGGGAGGGAGAGGGGACAGCCCACAAGGGGTGCCCCCCATGGGGTCCGAATTGGACTAGGGAAGGGGGTGGCGCCCCCTTTCCCTCTCCTACTCCCTCTCCCTTCCCCCCTTTGCTACTCCGGAAAAGGAAAGGGGAATCCTACTAGGACTGGGAGTCCTAGTAGGACTCCCCCCATGGCACGCCCCTCTAGGCCGGCCGCCTCCTCCCCTCCTCCTTTATATACGGGGGCAGAAGGCACCCCACAGCACAACAGTTATTCTCTTAGCCGTGTGCGGTGCCCCCCTCCACCGTTTACTCCTTCGATAGTATCATCGTAGTGCTTAGGCGAAGCCCTGCACAGATCACATCATAAAACACTGTCATCGCGCCGTCGTGCTGACGGAACTCATCGACTCCATCGACACTCTGCTGGATCAAGAGATCGAGGGACGTTATCAAGCTGAACGTGTGCGAAACTCGGAGGTGTCGTACGTTTGGTACTTGATCGGTTGATTTGAGAAGACGTTCGACTACATCAACCGCGTTAAGTTAACGCTTCCGCTTTCGGTCTATGAGGGTACGTGGACACACTCTCCCCCTCTCGTTGCTATGCATCTCCTAGATAGATCTTGCGTGAGCATAGGACTTTTTCTGAAATTGCATGCTACATTTCCCAACAGTGGCATCAGAGCATGTGTAGATGATATGCACGAGTAGAACACAAAGAGTTGTGGGCGGTGATCATCATACTGCTTACCATCAATGTCTTATTTTGATTCGGCAGTATTGTTGGATGAAGCGGCCCAGACCAACCTTACATGACCGTGTTCATGAGACCGGTTCCACCGACGGACATGCAACTAGTTTTGCATAAAGATGGCTGGCGGGTGTCTGATTCTCCAACTTTACTTGAATTGAATTTGACTCCGGCCGGTCCTTGCGAAGGTTAAAACAACAAACTTGATAAATCACCATTGTGGTTTTTGTGCCATAGGTTTGTATGGTTGATGCTAGGAGCCCATAACAGCCATGTAAAACTTGCAACAAACAAAGTAGAGGACGTCTAACTTGTTTTTGCAGGGCATGTTGTGATGTGATATAGTCAAGACATGATGTGATATAAGATTGTTGCATCAGATGATCATGTTTTGCAAAAGTTATCGGCAACTGGCAGGAGCCATATGGTTGTCGCTTTATTGTATGAAATACAAGCGCCATATAATTGCTTTACTTTATCACTAAGCGGTAGCGATAGTCGTAGAAGCAATGGTTGGCGAGACGACTGATACATCTCCAACGTATCTACTTTTTCGAACACTTTTGCCCTTGTTTTGGACTCTAACTTGCATGATTTGAATGAAACTAACCCGGACTGACGCTGTTTTCAGCAGAACTATCATGATGTTGTTTTATGTGTAGAAAAGAAAAGTTCTCGGAATGTCCTGAAAATCCACGAAGGCACTTTTTGGAATTAATAAGAATTTCTGGCGAAAGAAATACATCAGGAGGCCCAGGGCATGTCCACGAGACAGGCCCCCCCTGTAGGGCGCACCCCCCTATCTCGTGGGCCCCCTGGACCTCCACCGACCTCAACTCCAACTCCATATATTCACGTTCGGGGAGAAAAAAATCAGGGAGAAAGTTTCATCGCGTTTTACGACACGGAGCCGCCGCCAAGCCCTAATCTCTCTCGGGAGGGCTGATCTAGAGTCCGTTCGGGGCTCCGGAGAGGGGGATTCGTCGCCGTCGTCATCATAAACTATCCTCCATCACCAATTTCATGATGCTCACCGCCGTGCGTGAGTAATTCCATCGTAGGCTTGCTGGACGGTGATGGGTTGGATGAGATTTACCATGTAATCAAGTTAGTTCTATTAGGGTTTGATCCCTAGTATCCACTATGTTCTGAGATTGATGTTGCTATGACTTTGCTATGCTTAATGCTTGTCACTAGGGCCCGAGTGCCATGATTTCAGATCTGAACCTATTATGTTTTCATGAATATATGTGTGTTCTTGATCCTACTGAGGGAGTCCTGGATTAGGGGGTATCCGGACAGCCGGACTATATACATCGTCCGGACTATTGGAGCGTGAAGATACAAGACTCAAGACTACGACCCGTGTCCGGATGGGACTCTCCTTGGCGTGGAAGACAAGCTTGGCGATCCGGATATTATGTTTCCTTCCTTGTAACCGACTCCGTGTAAACCCTAGCCCTCTTCGGTGTCTATATAAACCGGAGAGGTTGGTCCTTAGAAGGCCGATCACAATTACAATCATACCATCATAGGCTAGCTTCTAGGGTTTAGCCTCTATGATCTCATGGTAGATCCACTCTTGTACTACTCATATCTTCAATATTAATCAAGCAGGAAGTAGGGTTTTACCTCCATCGAGAGGGCCCGAACCTGGGTAAACATCGTGTCCCTTGCTTCCTGTTACCATCAGCCTAAGACGCACAGATCGGGACCCCCTACCCGAGATCCGCCAGTTTTGACACCGACATTGGTGCTTTCATTGAGAGTTCCTCTGTGTCGTCGCTTCGAGGCTTGATGGCGCCTTCAATCGTCAACAACACGGTCCAGGGTGAGACCTTTCTCCCTGGACAGATCTTTGTGTTCGGCGGCTTCGCACCGCGGGCCAGTTCGCGTGGCCATCTAGAGCAGATCGATAGCTACGCCCCCGGCCACCAGGTCAGGTTCGGAAACCTGAACTACACAACCGATATCCGCGGAGACTTGATCTTCGATGGAATCTGGCATGTGCCAGGAGCACCGAACAGTCACGACGAGCATGCCCTAGACCTGCTGTCGGACAATGCTCGGGATATCACCCCTACAGTAGCCCCGGATCTAAATCCGGAGCAGGTTGCGTTGCCTAAGGACGGAGGGGTGGACGCCGCCCCGCAGGCCGCATACTCATCGGCGGTGGAGCCGAACACAGGCCTCACCTCTGTGGAGGCCTGTAACCCCGGGCCCCCGGGCTCGTATCCGGTTGTTGGTTCCAGTCCGCACACCCCCGAGCCAGCTGAGCCAGGTTGGGCTCCGGTAATGGAGTTTACCACTGCGGACATCTTCCAGCACTCGCCCTTTGGCGACATGGTGAACTCATTAAAGTCTCTCTCTTTGTCAGGAGCCTCTGGACCGAACTATGTCCGGCTTGAGTGGGAAGCAGGCGACGAAGGAATTCGCTGCCCACCCACCACCCACTTCATTGCCACGGTCGATGATTTAACCGACGTGCTTGACTTCGACTCCGAATACATCGACGGTATGGACAATGATGCAGGAGAAGATTTGGAATCTCTGGGGCGCGGGACTACTACCTTGTCACACGATATATACATGGTGGATACGCCCAAGAAGGACAACGACGATAATCCGAAAGATAAAACACCCGGGCAAAAGCCAAAACAGCAGCGCAGACGCCGCTCAAAGTCCAGCAACAGTAAAAATAGCGACAAGAGCGTAGGAAGGATCGACATACCAGTAAACCCGAAGGAAATAATGACCACATGAACCCAGCGATGGAGCAGGCCGAGCCAGGTCACGCCGAACCGGGTTCGGAGCAGATGCCCGATCACAATAATCCAGAGGGACGAGCTCATCAAACTGCCCCAGGACAAGAACACAGTTCAGACGATGACGCATTCATTATTCCGGTAGGATGCGTGGAACGAGACAACCTCCACAGAAAGCTTATGGCCACAATGAGAAGTCTAAAGAAGCAGAAGCAACAGCTCAAAGCCGCACATGAAACGTTCAATCGCAGATGGAATAAATTGCTAGACACTGAAGAACGATATGGCGACGATCGCCATACAAAGAGCTACCCAAAACGCAAGCTACTGCCAGAATTCGACGACGAGGCCATTCCACCAAAAAATAATACGACCAGGAAACCAGACGTACCACTTCACAACCGCAACAGAATGGCTACTGATGCCGCGCATGATCTACGTGAACATCTGGATAAGAAAGCCGGTGCGGCCAGGTCCATCTATGGATCTAAAGGACACACCCCGGCGAGGGTTTATGGTTACCAAAACGATCATACAAGCCAAATACTAGTTCAGAATAAACACCGGACACAACAACAACTGACTGCATGCCACAACGCGTCCAGATACAGAGGGGCTGCTCACCCCCTGTGCTTCACCGAAGAAGTATTGGACCATGAATTCCCACAAGGTTTTAAACATGTGAACATAGAGGCATACGACGGAACGACAGACCCAGGGGTCTGGATCGAGCATTTTATCCTGCATATTCACATGGCTCATGGGGATGACCTCCATGCCATCAAATACCTCCCCCTCAAGTTGAAGGGACCAGCTCGACACTGGTTGAAAAGCCTCCCCGAAAATTCAATTGGGAGTTGGGAGGAACTCGAGGACGCTTTCAGGGCCAACTTTCAAGGGACTTATGTCCGGCCTCCAGATGCAGACGATCTAAGTCACATAATCCAACAACCCGGAGAGTCCGCCCGCAAGCTTTGGAAAAGATTCCTCACTAAGAAGAATCAAATTGTCGATTGTCCAGACACCAAAGCCTTAGCAGCATTCAAACACAGCATCCGCGACGAGTGGCTCGCCCGGCACCTCGGCCAAGAAAAGCCAAGGATAATGGCAGCCTTAACAAGCCTTATGACCCGCTTTTGCATGGGTGAAGATAGCTGGCTAGCCCATAAAGGCACCAGCGACCCCAACACATCCGAAATAAGGGATGGCAACGGGAAGCCACGGCGTAATAGAAACAAATGCCAAAACAAGGAAGAGAGCCCGGACAACACAACGGTCAATGCCGGATTCAGGGGCTCTTGACCTGATCAGCAAAAGAAGCCATTAAAAGGCAGTAAAGAGGGACCGTCCGGTCTGAACAGAGTCCTGGACAGACTATGCCAAATTCATGTCACCCCCGAGAAACTTGCGAACCACGCGCATAGAGAATGCTGGGACTTCAAGCAGGCCGGCAAATTAAATGTCGAACACAAGGGGAGGGACACACCAAGCGAAGACGAGGATGAACCTCGCCAGCCGAACACTGGGGGACAGAAAAAGTTCCTGCCAGAGGTTAAAACAGTAAACATGATCCACGCGACTCACACATTCACGAGAAGGCACGAACGCGCGCTCAGAGAGGCGCACGATGTAGAGCCCATCGTACCCACATCCGACTACTGGATGTCTCATCCGATCACTTTTGATCACATGGACGGCTGAACTAGTATTCGGCGCGGAGGATCAGAGGCCTTGGTGCTTGACCCAATAATCGACGGATACCGTCTCACCCGTGTCCTCATGGATGACGGCAGTAGTGTGATACGTCTCCAACGTATCTACTTTTCCAAACACTTTTGCCCTTGTTTTGGACTCTAACTTGCATGATTTTAATGAAACTAACCCAGACTGACGCTGTTTTCAGCAGAACTGCCATGATGTTGTTTTATGTGTAGAAAAGAAAAGTTCTCGGAATGTCTTGGAAATCCACGGAGGCACTTTTTAGAATTAATAAGAATTTTTGGTGAAAGAATTAATGCCAGGGGGCCCACAGCCTGTCAACGAGACAGGGGCGCCCCCCTAGGGCGCGCCCCCCTACCTCGTGGGCCCCCTGGAGACCCTCCGACGCCAACTTCAACTCTATATATTGGCTTTCGAGGAGAAAAAAAATCAGAGAGAAGAATTCATCACGTTTTACGATACGGAGCCGCCGCCAAGCCCTAATCTCTCTTGGGAGGGCTGATCTGGAGTCCGTTCGGGGCTCCGGAGAGGGGGATTCATCGCTGTACGTCGTCATCATCAACCATCCTCCATCACCAATTTCATGATGCTCACCGCCGTGCGTGAGTAATTCCATCGTAGGCTTGCTGGACGGTGATGGGTTGGATGAGATTTACCATGTAATCAAGTTAGTTTTGTTAGGGTTTGATCCCTAGTATCCACTATGTTCTGAGATTGATGTTGCTATGACTTTGCTATGCTTAATGCTTGTCAGTAGGGCCCGAGTGCCATGATTTCAGATCTGAACCTATTATGTTTTCATGAATATATGTGTGTTCTTGATCCTATCTTGCAAGTCTATAGTCACCTATTATGTGTTATGATCCGACAACCCCGAAGTGACAATAATCGGGATACTTCTCGGTGATGACCGTAGTTTGAGGAGTTCATGTATTCACTATGTGTTAATGCTTTGGTCCGGTTCTCTATTAAAAGGAGGCCTTGATATCCCTTAGTTTCCGCTAGGCCCCCGCTGCAACAGGAGGGTAGGACAAAAGATGTCATACAAGTTCTTTTCCATAAGCACGTATGACTATTTACGGAATACAAGCCTACATTACATTGATGAATTGGAGCTAGTTATGTGCCGCCCTATGTTATAACTATTGCATGAGGAATCGCATCCGGCATAATTATCCATCACTGATCCATTGCCTACGAGCTTTTCACATATTGTTCTTCTCTTATTTACTTTTTCGTTGCTACTGTTACAACTACTACAAAAGCCCCAAAACATTAATCTTTACTGTTGCTACCGTTACCATTATTATCATACCACTTTTGCTACTAAACCCTTTGCTGCAGATACTAAGTTATCCAGGTGTGGTTGAATTGACAACTCAACTGCTAATACTCAAGAATATTCTTTAGCTCCCCTTGTGCCGAATCAATAAAATTTGGGTTGTACTTCACCCTCGAAAGCTGTTGCGATCCCCTACACTTGTGGGTTATCAAGACTAATTTCTGGCGTTGTTGCCGGGGAGCATAGCTCTATTCTCTAAGTCACTTGGGATTTATATCTGTTGATCACTATGAAGAACTTGAAAGACGCTAAGACCAAGATTTTGCCCTCAACTACGAGGGAAGGTAAGGAACTGCCATCTAGCTCTGCACTAGATTCTCCTTCCGTTATTAGTAGGCTTGCGACACCCAAACCTACTACTGCTATGAATTCTGATATGTCGCATGTTATTGATGATGCCACTTCTGCTATGCATGATGAAACTACTTCTGTGCGTGATACTACTTTGCCATTAGGTGAATTCCTAGATGAACAACTTGCTAGAGTTAGGGGGAATGAAAATATTGAAGATGCTATTGATGATAGTGATGAACGTTCCCCCAATGATTATGTATTGCCTGTTGTTCCCAAGGGTTATGTTATGAATGAAGAAGCTGCTATGGAAATTCTTGCTTGCAATGATAGATCTGATCTTAAGAAATTATTAGCTAAATGGAAGCAGCAGTCTATTAATGCTAGAATGAAACCCGATCCTGCTTTTGCTACTTCACCTATCTGTGTTACTGATAAGGATTATGAATTCTCTGTTGATCTTGAGATTATTACTTTAGTTGAATCTGATCCTTTTTATGGCCTTGAATCTGAAACTGTTGTGGCACATCTTACCAAGTTGAATGATATAGCCACCCTATTTACTCATGATGAGAAGTCTCGCTATTTATATATCCTTCAGATATTTCCGTTCTCATTAAAGGGTGATGCTAAGACTTGGTATAATTCTCTTGCTCCTGGTTGTGTGCGTAGTCCCCGGGATATGATTTATTACTTCTCTGCTAAATATTTCCCTGCTCATAAGAAACAAGCTTCCTTGCGGGAAATATATAATTTTGTGCATATCAAAGAAGAGAGTCTCCCACAAGCTTGGGGGAGGCTTCTCCGGTTACTTAATGCTTTGCCCGATCATCCTCTTAAGAAAAATGAAATACTTGATATCTTTTATAATGGACTAACCGATGCTTCCAAGGACTACTTGGATAGTTGTGCTGGTTGTGTTTTCAGGGAAAGAACAGTCGACAAAGCTAATATATTATTGAATAATATGTTGACTAATGAAAATAATTGGACTCTTCCTAAGCCAATTCCTGAAGTAATTCCTGAACCAATTAAGCCAACTCCCGAGCCTATTCCTAAACCCACTCTGAAGAAGAGAGGTGTTGTATTTCTCAGTCCTGAAGATATGCAAGAGGCAAAAAAATCAATGAAAGAAAAAGGTATTAAAGCTGAAGATGTTAAGAATTTACCACCTATTGAAGAAATACATGGTCTTAATTTACTGCCTGAAGAACCACATTGTCTTGATAACCCGACATAGGTAGTAAAGGTAAATTCTCTCTATAGATATGATAAAGTTGAAATACCCTCTACTAAATTTCATAGCCCATGCTTAGATGAATTTGATGACTTTATGGTTAGACAAGAAAGTTATAATGCTTATGTTGGTAGAGAGTTAAAGAATAATGCTTTCGAGATAGGACTTGTAGGCGATAATCTGGTTAGAGTTAAAGATGAACCTCACCGCGTTAGTAAATATGCTTCTATGGTTGCTACTCAAGCTGAGCAAGTACTGAAAGCTCAAAATGATCTGCTTGATGAATTAAATAATAAAAATGACTTTGCTGTTAGAGTGGCTACTAGAACTGGTAGAATGACTCAGGAACCTTTGTATCCTGAAGGCCGCCCTAATAGAATCGAGCAAGATTCTCAGAGAAATAATTTAGAGGCACCTAGTTCTTCTAAAAAGAAGAAGAAGAAAAACATAGAACCTTGCATGCTTCTAGTGAACCTACTGTAGACACACCTGAGAATCCAAATGATATTTCTATTTCTGATGCTGAAACACAATCAGGTGATGAACATGAACCTAGTGATGATGTTAACGATAATGTTCATGTTGATGCTCAACCTAGCAAAGATAATGATGAAGAGATTGAACCTGCCGTTGATCTTGATAACCCACAACCAAAGAATCAATGTTATGATAAGAGAGATTTTGTTGCTAGGAAGCACGGTAAAGAAAGAAAACCATGGGTTCAGAAACCCATGCCCTTTCCTCCTAAACCATCCAAGTCAAAGGATGATGAGGATTTTGAGTGCTTTGCTAAAATGATTAGACCTATTTTCTTATGTATGCGCTTAACTGATATGCTTAATGTAAATCCTTATGCTAAGAATATGAAGGATATCATCACAAATAAAAGAAAGATACCGGGAGCTGAAATTTCCACCATGCTTGCTAATTACACTTTTAAGGGTGGAATACCAAAGAAACTTGGAGATCCGGGTGTTCCAACTATACCATGCTCCATTAAAAAAATTATGTTAGAACTGCTTTATGCGACCTTGGAGCCGGTGTTAGTGTTATGCCTCTCTCTTTATATCGTAGACTTGAATTGAATAAGTTGGCACCTACTGAAATATCTTTGCAAATGGCTGATAAATCAACTGCTATACCTGTCGGTATTTGTGAGGATGTGCCTGTTGTGGTTGCAAATGTCACTACTTAACGGACTTTGTTATTCTTGATATTCCCGAGGACAATAGTATGTCTATTATCCTTGGTAGACCTTTTCTTAATACTGTAGGGGCTGTTATTGATTGTAACAAAGGCAATGTCACTTTTCATGTTAATCATAATGAGCATATGGTACACTTCCCGAGGAAACAATCTCAAGTTCATAGCATCAATTCTATTGAAAAAGTTCCAACTATTATTTTTGGAGGTTTTGAATTTCCTCTCCCTACTGTCAAGAAAAAGTATGATATTCTTATTGTTGGGGATTTTCATATCCCCGTGGAGGTAACTTAGTGTTATTCGAAATTTCTCTGGTTTCGTGTTATTCGGAATGAGTTTGTTAACAAGACTTGATCAACCTTGTTAGCGGGTTCATTTTGATGATCACGAGATGGATGAAACTAGAAGGCACAACCTTTTGTACCCTCTTTTTACTTTCTATTTTTTAGATTAAATAAAGCAAAAATAGTATTATCTGTCTGTTTCTGATTTATCTATGCAATAAAAAATAGTCCAAAAATAAAAGTGCTCCAAATGTCCTGCAAAATTTAGTATGATTTTTTCTGGAATATTTGAGGATTTTAGGCACTAAAAAGTAAAAACACTGCAGGAGGGGCAAACACCAGGCCACGAGAGAGGAGGGCGCGCCCCCCCTGTAGGGCGCGCCCCCTGTCTCGTGGCCCCCTGGTGGCTCTCCTCCACTTATGCCAGCACCCACACACTCCATCTTCTCCCCAAAAAATCCCCATCCAGCTCAAGCACAAGTTCTAGCTCGTTTTGCTGCGATTTTTGATCTTTTAGCTTAAAGCTCCATTCACAAAACTGCTTTGGGAGATTGTTGCTTGGTATGTAACTCCTCCATTGGTCCTATTAGTTTTTGTTCTAGTGCTCTATTCATTGCAAATTTTTGCTGCTTATGTGACCATGTTCTTGAGCTTGCATGTTAAAATTTTGAGGTCCCAAGCAATTCCAATGCATGATATAGGCTCTAGGCACTTGTAGGAGTAGTTGCTATCAATCTTGTTTAGTTTTATTCACTTTTATTTTGAAGTTACTGAAATTTTAGAAATTTTCAGAAAATGTTAAGAAGGATTTTTAAAGGCTCTTCTAGTCAAAGCTCTCCGAAAAAACAAGTCAAAGAGAAGGAAAAAGCCAAGTACAATCTTCCTCGCTTAGCGGAAGTATGGTCGTGCGAATGGTCATGTGAGGATTTCTTGAAAGAAGCTGGAATTCATGAAGACTTTTATGCTTTAATCGAGACTGCAGGCCTCACCGGTTTCATCAATGACCGAATCGATCAGTATCTCTTACTTACCAATACTTTCGTGCAAAACTTTTATTATTATCCTAAGAAATCACCGCCTACAGTATCATTTCATTTATATGATGAATTCAAAGAAATGTCTTTACGTCATTTTTGCGCGGTATGTAGGATACCTTATGAGGGAGAATTAGATGAACCCCATCGTGAAGATGTGGGTGGCTTTGTTAATACTATTGCTGTAGATGAGCCAAAGAAGGGCTCTGAGGCGAAGGTCTCTAGCATACACTTTCCTGTTTTACGCTATTTTGCTATATTTGCTAGTAGATGCTTGATTGGTCGTGGAAATAGTGGAAATTTGAGCGTTCCAGATATTATTATTCTTCAACATGATTTGCTGGGAGACAATACTTTTAGTATGGGTGCCGTCATTGCTAAACGGCTAGCCCTGAATCGGCCCAGTGGGATCCGGAGATGACCAGCCAGTATTACCCTGATTATACCTCTCATTACACCGGAGAGAGTAGCGGCGGTCCTTGGTATTAAACCAACTTAGGCCAAAACCTAAGCTTGGGGGAGTACGTATTTCTCACCGACTTTACATTCATGTTCACACACTAGTCGTCGGTGCTCATACTCTTTCATTGTATTATCCATGCTAGTTTAAATTTCCTTTTCTAGTTTTCTTCTTGTCTGCTTGATAAACCTTAAGAAAAACCAAAAAATTAGTAAGTTAATTTCCTTGCCTGTAGTAGGAATTAGAATGAAAACCCAAAAAGATTTCTAGTTCTTCTTTTACTTGTTGGGAGCTTTCCCGTGTAAATAGTTTTATTTTCTTTTCTTTCCCTTGGAGGTCGAGAAGACCATATTGAAAATGCTTAGTGGCTCTTATATGCATGATTGTTTATTTAATTTATAGCCCATATTACTTGTCTTCTCTCGTGAGTTGAATGCTTGCAGATTCCAGCTTAGTCCAATGCACGTGCACTCTTATTATTATACACATTGTTCGGTCGTGCAAGTGAAAGGCAATAATGACGATATATGATGGACTTATTGGGATGAGAAAAGCTGGTATGAACTCGACCTCTCTTGTTTTTGTAAATATGATGATTCATCGTTCCTGAGTCAGCTATTATGAAGTAAACATATTTGCAATGACATTAAGTGATTATAGTTACTTGTGCCATGCTTGATTAGCTATGAGTTATAATGGTTTACCTTGCGTGCCAACATGCTATTAGAATGATTATGATGTGATATAATGGGATGGTATCCTCCTTTAAATGAATTGAGTGACTCGACTTGGCACACGTTCACGCATGTAGTTGAAACAAATCAACATAGCCTTCACGATATTTATGTTCATGGTGGATTATATCCTACTCATGCTTGTATTTGGTGTGAATTAATTTTAATGCATGTTTATGACTGTTGTCGCTCTCTCAGTTGGTCGCTTCCCAGTCTTTTGCTAGCCTTCACCTATACTAAGCGGGAATACTACTTGTGCATCCAAACTCCTTAAACCCCAAAGTTGTTCCATATGAGTCCACTATACCTTCCTATATGCGGTATCTACCTGCCGTTCCTAGTAAATTTGTATGTGCCAAACGCCAAACCTTCAAATGAAATTCTGTTTTGTATGCTCGAGCAGCTCTTGTTACAACTAGGGCTGCCTATATCTTCCATGCTAGGTGGGTTATTCTCACGAGGAGTGGACTCCGCTCCTCATTCACGAGAAAGGGCCGGTAATCGGGATGCCCGGTCCCATGATCAAAAAGATCAAAGAAAATCAAAATAATTAAACAAAACTCCCCCAGGGCTGTTGTATGTTGGAGGCACTCGTTGTTTCGAGCAAGCCATGGATTGATGCTTGTTGGTGGTTGGGGGAGTATAAACCTTTACCATTCTGTTTGGGAACTGCCTATAATGCATGTAGTATGGAAGATACAACCATCTCATAGTTGTTGCGTTGACAGTGAAAGTATGCCGCTCAAAATGTTATTCAATCTCTATTTTAAAATCGAGCTCTGGCACCTCTACAAATCCCTGCTTCCCTCTGCGAAGGGCCTATCTATTTACTTTAATATTGAGTCGTCACCCTTCTTATTAAAAGCACCCGCTGGAGAGCACTCTGTCATTTGCATTCATTACTATTGGTTTATATTGGGTATGACTTGACTGGATCTCTTTTACCATGAATTACAATGTTTAGTCAGTCCTTGATCTTTAAAGATGCTCTGCATTTATGTTTTGCGGTCTCAGAAAGGGCTAGCGAGATACCATTTTGTTATATCATGTTATAATTATTTTGAGAAAGTGTTGTCATCCGAGTTTTATTATTATGGCTCGCTAGCTGATTATGCTATTGATATGAGTGATTGTGAGAGCTATGTGTTATTGTGAGTATGGTTAGTTCATAATATTTGCTGAAACTTGAATGCTGGCTTTTCATGTTTACAACAACAAGAGCAAACAGAGTTTGTAAAAGTTTTTCTTTATCACTTTCAGTTTATCAACTGAATTGCTTGAGGACAAGCAAAGGTTTAAGCTTGGGGGAGTTGATACGTCTCCAACGTATCTACTTTTCCAAACACTTTTGCCCTTGTTTTGGACTCTAACTTGCATGATTTGAATGAAACTAACCCGGACTGACGCTGTTTTCAGCAGAACTGCCATGATGTTGTTTTGTGTGTAGAAAAGAAAAGTTCTCGAAATGTCCTGGAAATCCACGGTGGCACTTTTTGGAATTACTAAGAATTTTTGGCGAAAGAATTAATGCCAGGGGGCCCATAGCCTGTCCACGAGACAGGCCCCCCCTAGGGCGCGACCTCCTATCTCGTGGGCCCCCTGGACCTCCATCGACCTCAAATCCAACTCCATATATTCCGTCTCAGGGAGAAAAAAATCAGAGAGAAAGTTTCATCGCGTTTTACTACACGGAGCCGCCGCCAAGCCCTAATCTCTCTCGGGAGGGCTGATCTGGAGTCCGTTTGGGGCTCCGGAGAGGGGGATTCGTCGTCGTCGTCATCATCAACCATCCTCCATCACCAATTTCATAATGCTCACCGCCGTGCGTGAGTAATTCCATCGTAGGTTTGCTGGACGGTGATGGGTGGGATGAGATTTACCATGTAATCAAGTTAGTTTTGTTAGTGTTTGATCCCTAGTATCCAGTATGTTCTGAGATTGATGTTGCTATGACTTTGCTATGCTTAATGCTTGTCAGTAGGGCCCGAGTGCCATGATTTCAGATCTGAACCTATTATGTTTTCATGAATATATGTGTGTTCTTGATCCTATCTTGCAAGTCTATAGTCACCTATTATGTGTTATGATCCGACAACCCCGAAGTGACAATAATCGGGATACTTCTCGGTGATGACCGTAGTTTGAGGAGTTCATGTATTCACTATGTGTTAATGCTTTGGTCCGGTTCTCTATTAAAAGGAGGCCTTGATATCCCTTAGTTTCCGCTAGGCCCCCGCTGCAACAGGAGGGTAGGACAAAAGATGTCATACAAGTTCTTTTCCATAAGCACGTATGACTATTTACGGAATACAAGCCTACATTACATTGATGAATTCGAGCTAGTTCCATGCCGCCCTATGTTATAACTATTGCATGAGGAATCGCATCCGGCATAATTATCCATCACTGATCCATTGCCTACAAGCTTTTCACATATTGTTCTTCGCTTATTTACTTTTCTGTTGCTACTGTTACAACTACTACAAAAACCCAAAAACATTTATCTTTACTGTTGCTACCGTTACCATTATTATCATACCACTTTTGCTACTAAACCCTTTGCTGTAGATACTAAGTTATCCAGGTGTGGTTGAATTGACAACTCAACTGCTAATACTCAAGAATATTCTTTGGCTCCCCTTGTGTCAAATCAATAAATTTGGGTTGCACTTCACCCTCGAAAGCTGTTGCGATCCCCTACACTTGTGGGTTATCATAGTCTCAATTTAATATACGAGGACACTGTCCGCAGAATCGGGATAAACCCATCCAGAATTAGCCAAAGCAACACCACCTTTGAAGGGGTGATACCAGGTGTTGAAGCCTACGGCAGGGGCTCCGTCGTGCTGGAAGTAACATTCAGCTCCCCAGGCAACTCTAGAAGCGAAGAACTACTCTTCACCATCACACCCTTCCAAAGCGACTATCATGCATTTCTTGGAAGAATGGCCTTCGCCCGCTTCAACGCATTGCCACACTACGGCTATCTTACACTCAAGATGCCCGGTCCACGTGGCGTCATCACCGTTAATGGAATCACAGAGCGCTCTTCACGCGTAGAGGAACACGCGACGGCCCTAGCGGCCGGACTATAAGCGGCCTCTATTATCAAAAACATGACTGGTCCTTTAAGACCACATACACGGTTAGACGAGTCCGGTAGCCCGGATAAAATTGAACCAGGGCACCGTATATGTAATCCCATAGCGGACACTAGGGGCTATAAATATTTAATACAGCCCCACACTTGGCTCAACCTTATTGGCAGGCCAACATCTTACACTTTTATTATCCATCGCATACTTACGTTGTACTCTCCTACGAGTTTTCTTTTTTTCCACAGACAACGTTCGCACGATACCCTTCCAGGATACGGCACAACGGAGACAAAGGCACAGATGTGCAGCAGGGCCCCGCTCAATAGGTTTCTTTTTAGATTAAGCCCATGTGTAAACCTTTTCTACTGCCTCTTGTTGTTTAACCATCCCACGGGTTCCATACCCACGGAGGATACTGCCGTTATTGGCATTTTGCCATGACAGATTAAACGCACGTACCTGGAAATATAGGGTTTATAATAGGCTTCCTTTAGCCTATTTTCTTTTACAAAAACCAAATACCTTCGGGGGTGTTCGGCGTCACGAGTTTGGCCTTATATGCATCAGCTCCGAATCATGTCTTTGGTCAAATGTTGGGTTTGCCCGGCTCCTGGGTTTGCCGCCTTACGTTCCGTTATTATCGGCTAAGTCAGCCAAAGGAGAACTATTGCGATTGTGCCTTGGTTATTCCAGATGAGCACCTCAGTAGAGAAAGCCGAAAACTGACTGTCATGATATAGCGAGAGACTGTTCAACCACTCAAAGACTCACCGGAATCTTTAGGATTCCTCCGCATTAACGAAGAGCCGTTTCCCGGCCATGTACATACGCGCCCGTATTCGGATGCACGCGAAGGTACCAGGGGCTACATAGTAGCCCCACCGTTAGACTCCCATGGCTAAGCGAAAGTGTTATAGCTATATAGTCCGGTTGCCTAGTTCGACGTGCGATCACCTCCTTAATGGACCAAGACGTTGGATCAAGTGTGATTAAGCATATTTTTCGTGAACACCCCCGCATTGTATGCGTGGGGGCTGAAGCCAACGACTGCTAACTTTCGGATTACTTATATATATATAAACGGCTGCACAGGGGACACAATCATATTTTCAGGCAAAAAGTATAATTATATCCTCATAATCAAAATAAACATTGATTTTACAATGATTCGATTCATCACTCGAACAAGACATTCTTCGAGCACTGCGCCTCTATTAGGCGGGCACCTTCTGTGACCTGCGCCAAGTAGTGCTCGGCCGGACATTGGCCTCCCGCCGGATCCTGGGTCGCTATAATAGTGGCCTCCATATCCATCCCATAGGCTTTAGCGCGGGCAAGAGCCATTCGTGCACCCTCTATGCACGCCGACCTCCTCATGGCGTCGATCCGAGACACGGCCCCAAGGAATTGTTGCACCAAACCAAAGTAACTGTCCGGCTTAGGCCCCTTCGGCCAAAGATGGTCTATTACAGACCGCATTGCAAGCCCGGACAGCCTGTGAAGCTCCGCCCCAGCAGCCACCTTTTCATTTAACGGCAGCGGGCGAGTGGGAGCATTGAATTGCAACCAGAAAAGCTTCTCCACTTCCTTATCACCTTGATCCTCGAAGGACTTGGCAGCGTCAGCTGTACTATTCGCCAAATCAGCATATGCATCTGCAGGACTCTAGCGTCCGGCCAGGGGAGCATACTTCGGATCCAAAAACTTCGTAGGCATTAAGTAGGAGCCCCCAGCCATGATTTTGTCGGCCTGTTGGAGCTCCTCCCGCATACGCCGGATTTTGGTCCGCATCTCTTTGGTGGCATTAAGTGCCTTGTCCAGATCGGCCGAACTAGCCTTATACTCCTTTTCAAGGAGTACATACCGGTCGGTAGCATTTTTTAACTCCACAGCCATTTCGGCTATCTTTTCCTCGCTTCGGCGGTGAGCATCTTATTCGGCTCTCAATTCTTCGGCCACCTTTAGGGCAGCCGCATTGCTAGCCCGAGCTTGTTCCTTGGCCTGAACAAGTTCCACCCTCAGGGCCTCCACGACAGCAGCACCATCTGCAGTACAAACACATTGCATTAATATTATGCCCCTCTCGCATTCTCCTATACAAACATAATAAGGGAAGCAAAGCACATACCCTGTGACTCTTCCAGCCGCTTGTTCACCAGCGTGATATTGGCATTGAGAGAAACGATCTGCCTCCTTAGTTCGGCAACTTCAACAGACTGGTCGGCTGCCGGATCCTTAGATACATGCGCACATGTACAGCGCAACCATTACTATATGATCCCCCGTTTGCTGCCTATGGCGGGCAACCAAAGTCTCAAGGGCTACTATCCATATGGAGCACACCTAGCGCGTGCCTCACAACCAAAAAATAGTGCATTTTTCACTACATACCTCAAAGCCTTTGAGCAGGCTCATAAATGCCTCATTCAAACCGCTTGTAGCGGATAAAATCTTCATGAGCACCATGCTCATTAATGAGCGGTGCTCCTCCGAGAGCGCGGCTCGCTCTAGAAGACCTGTCAGTACGTCTGGCCGGACATCAAACTGTGCCGGACCCTTCTCATCGCCCCCCGTGGGAGCCAAACGCTCCGAGCTCAGGGCGACTGACGTATTAGCTTCCGGCTTCGGTAGACCCGGACTCCTCCGTGATGACACCTCAGTGTCGCCCGCTTCATGAGGCGGAGAGGTGGGTGGGATCTCACTCTCCATCATCTCCGGAGGAAGATCCCCCGAAGACGAACTCTGTTGAGAAGAGCTGCTAGCCGGACTGCAAAAGATGAAGTCTTGGTTATGGATCTCGGAGAAACACCGTACCTTCGAATTAAAGATTAACTTACAGCTCAGTGGAGGGCTGGCCCGTTGGTGGGCACGACGCGGTGAGGATGCCCATCGTAGCAGAGCCCCCTGGTGATACCTTCTTCCCTTGCTTGGGCATCTCCGCCTCCAAGTCTTCGGAGGCGGCCCTCTTTCTCCTACGCGGGGAGGAGGCTTTAGCCTCCCCTTCCTGACTATCCTCCTCACTGGAGGTAATGATTCCCCCGGTTTGGATGCGTAGTGTGTGAAGTTCGGCTTCACTGCCCTTTCCCTCGCCTTTCCCTGAGGGGATTTTGCTGAGCACCCGGCCAAGCATCTTGGCAACGGTTGGACCAGGCGAGCCTTCAAGAAGTGGCGCCGGACACTTGATTCTCTCCGCCTTGTTGAGCCATTCCTGGCCACGGAGGGTTTTTCATAATAATGGTTATGACAAATATAAACAAAGTGTCCGGCTTTAAGGTTACTTACTTGGGCATCTAGGTGATTGCAGCTTAGGCCCGCATCCTTGGTGGTGTCCGGACACTTTACTTGTGGTCCGAAGAATAATTTACACATCCCTTCGAGCTTCAGGCCGAAGAAGTGCTTAATAGTCCGCGGACCCTCCGGATTGAACTCCCACATCCGGAGAGGCCGACGTTTGCACGGCAACATCCGATGGATTAACATCACTTGAATTATGCTGACAAGATTTATGACCCTCTCAAGAAGCTCCCGGATGCGATTCTGCAGTATTGGTACATCACCAGCGGACCCCCAATTCCGTCCTACGTCGGTCCAAGACACCAACTGTGATGGAGGGCCCGAGCGGAACTCGGGGGCGGCTACCCACTTTGTGCCTCTGGGAGCCGTAACATAAAACCACCTCCGTTGCCATACATCAGATACTTCCAGGAAAGAACCCTCTGGCCATGGGGCATCAGCGTTCTTGCTTATTATGGCGCCTCCAAAATTCGCATGTCGCCCTTCGATCATCTTCAGCTTCACATTGAAGGTCTTGAGCCATAAGCCGAAGTGTGGGGTGACGTGGAGAAAAGCCTCGCACACAATAATGAATGATGAGATATGGAGGATAGTGTCCGGAGCCAGCTCATGAAAATCCAACCCATAGTAGAACATGATCCCCTCACAAAGGGGTCGAGGGTGAGGCCCAGGCCTCGAAGGAAGTGAGGGACAAACACAACACTCTCATTGGGCTCCGGTGTAGGGATAACCTGCCCTGGAGCAGGAAGCCTGTGCTGGATATCGGCGGTTAGGTATCCGACCTCCCTAAGCTTCGTAATGTCCTCCTCTTGGATCGAGGAGGCCACCCACCGGCCTTTTGCGTCGGATCCAGACATATTGGAGGATCTGGGGTGTTGGAGCTTAGGTCTTGGGTGTTAGAACTCGAGGTGCGAGAAGGAGCAAGGGAGGTGGAAAAGAGGCATAGGCCTCGACCCCTTTATAAAGGGGATGAATATCAAGAGTCCTCAGCGTGACCGCTTGAGACTTATCCAAAAGTACACGGAGTCGTACCAACGGTCGTCATGGGGTCACACATGCCCATATTGATGAAAGATCCCGTAATAAGAGGAACACGATCTCTGCTTTCGCATGACGTGCCAATAAAACTGCCTTGCAACGTGAGTCGAGGTGGGGCAAGAAATGCCGGTTCGTGTTGGACCAGGCCACGATGCAAGGGCACGACATATGAAAATTGCCAGCTGAACGGATTTATGCTATGTTCCCTACAATGGTATGTGAAGATCATTTTGCAGATCCGGACACGGTCTACGTGTTCGATAATTACCTTGGAGTATTCAGAGAAGGAACCCGCCTTGCAATGCCAAAGACAAGACTGCGCGCCGGACTCATCGTCATTGAAGCCTGGTTCAGGGGCTACTGAGGGAGTCCCGGATTAGGGGGTATCCGGAAAGCCGGACTATATACATCGTCCGGACTATTGGAGCGTGAAGATACAAGACTCAAGACTACGACCCGTGTCCGGATGGGACTCTCCTTGGCGTGGAAGACAAGCTTGGCGATCCGGATATTATGTTTCCTTCCTTGTAACCGACTCCGTGTAAACCCTAGCCCTCTCCGGTGTCTATATAAACCGGAGAGGTTGGTCCTTAGAAGGCCGATCAAAATTACAATCATACCATCATAGGCTAGCTTCTAGGGTTTAGCCTCTACGATCTCGTGGTAGATCTACTCTTGTACTACTCATATCTTCAATATTAATCAAGCAGGAAGTAGGGTTTTACCACCATCGAGAGGGCCCGAACTTGGGTAAACATCGTGTCCCTTGCTTCCTATTAACATCAGCCTAAGATGCACAGATCGGGACCCCCTACCCGAGATCCGCCGGTTTTGTCACCGACACCTATCTTGCAAGTCTATAGTCACCTATTATGTGTTATGATCCGACAACCCCGAAGTGACAATAATCGGGATACTTCTCGGTGATGACCGTAGTTTGAGGAGTTCATGTATTCACTATGTGCTAATGCTTTGTCCTAGTTCTCTACTAAAAGTAGGCCTTAATATCCCTAAGTTTCCGTTAGGACCCCGCTACCACGGGAGGGTAGGACAAAAGATGTCATGCAGGTTCTTTTCCATAAGCACGTATGACTATTTACGGAATACATGCCTACATTACATTGATGAACTGGAGCTAGTTCTGTGTCACCCTATGTTATAGCTATTACATGAGGAATCGCATCCGGCATAATTATCCATCACTGATCCATTGCCTACGAGCTTTTCATATATTGTTCTTCGCTTATTTACTTTTCCGTTGCTACTGTTACAACTACTACAAAACCCCCAAAACTATTATCTTTACTTTTGCCACTGTTACCTTTATTATCATACTACTTTGCTACTAAATACTTTGCCGCAGATACTAAGTTATCCAGGTGTGGTTGAATTGACAACTCAACTACTAATACTCAAGAATATTCTTTGGCTCCCCTTGTGTCGAATCAATAAATTTTGGTTGTACTTCACCCTCGAAAGCTGTTGCGATCCCCTACCCTTGTGGGTTATCAAGACTAATTTCAGGCGCCGTTGCCGGGGAGCATAGCTCTATTCTCTGAGTCACTTGGGATTTATATCTGTTGATCACTATGAAGAAGTTGAAAGACGCTAAAAACAAGATCTATCCCTCAACTACGAGGGGAGGTAAGGAACTGCCATCTAGCTCTGCACTAGATTCTCCTTCTGTTATTAGTAAACTTGCGACACCTAAACCTGTACTGCTATGAATTCTGATATGTCGCATGTTATTGATGATGCCACTTCTGCTATGCATGATGAAACTACTTCTGTGCGTGATACTAATTTGCCATTAGGTGAATTTCTTGATGAACAACTTGCTAGAGTTAGGGGGAATGAAAATTGAGAAGATGCTATTATTGATGATAGTGATGATGAAGGTTCTCCCAATGATTATGTATTGCCTATTGTTCCTAAGGGTTATTGTCGGTGTCAAAACCGGTGGATCTCGGGTAGGGGGTTCCGAACTGTGCGTCTAGGCGGATGGTAACAGGAGACAAGGGACACGATGTTCTTACCCAGGTTCGGGCCCTCTCGATGGAGGTAAAACCCTACTCCTGCTTGATTAATATTGATGATATGGGTAGTACAAGAGTAGATCTACCACGAGATCGGAGTGGCTAAACCCTAGAAGCTAGCCTATGGTATGATTGTTGTTCGTCCTACGGACTAAAACTCTCTGGTTTATATAGACACCGGAGAGGGCTAGGGTTACACAGAGTCGGTTACAATGGGAGGAGATCTTCATATCGTATCGCCAAGCTTGCCTTCCACACCAAGGAAAATCCCATCCGGACACGGGACAGAGTCTTCAATCTTGTATCTTCATAGTTCGGGAGTCCGGCCAAAGGTCTTAGTCCGGCCATCCGGACACCCCCTAATCCAGGACTCCCTCAGTAGCCCCTAAACCAGGCTTCAATGACGACAAGTCCGGCGCGCAAGTTGTCTTCGGCATTGCAAGGCGGGTTCCTCCTCCGAATATTCCATAGAAGATGTTGAACACCAGGGTAGTGTCCCGCTCTGCAAAATAAGTTCCACATTCCGCCGTAGAGAGAATAATATTTGTATCAATCGGATCTGTTGACGTATTCCGCAGCGTGACATCATGCCACGACCAGGCTTTTATTCATTTTGTTGTTCCACCTCAGCGCGTTTAGCGAGGCGGTTTCCTTGGCACGTCTGGTCAAAGCAGAGATCGTGTCCCCTTATTCCGGGATTCTCATCAATACGGGTGTGGGTAACCCAACCGCGCCATCAACCGCGACGCTTGGAAGATAAGCGAGTTTTATTAGGCCGGTGGGGGGCTCGTAGTTTTGGCCGCCCATATAAGGGGATAAGAATCCGCTTACATTTAGTCCCTTATGGGATACCCGATTTTCATAGTGTGACTTTATGTGGGATCTAAACTCCCGTTCCTTTGACAGGACTGGAAGAGGACATCCAGACAGTTTGACTGTCCGGCCCCTTTTCCCAAAGGCCCAGTAGACGCACACCTAGCGAAGCTACTCGTCCCGGCACCTCACGTGGTGCCAGAGAAGAAGGCCAAGGAGAAGGCCACGGGGACCCAAAAGATTTCCCGGCGCCTGGTGTCGTCGGATTTGCCCGATGGCACCAACGCACCCTCCGCCTCCGAAGACAAGGAGGAGGAAGAAGAAGATGCTTCTCCCCCTCCAACGGGGGGAGGAAAGAAGAGAAAGGCCGCCCCAACTGGGGAAGCCGGAGGGTCCAAGAAGGGGAAGACCCTTCTGCCGGACTACGCCCCCGACGCCGAAGACGGCGGGGGGACTGGCCATCCAGGGTCAAGCCCCTGGCAAAATCGTAAGTGTTCGGCTACCCGAATGACTTATTGCACTCCTTTATTATTCGATAGCTTTTAACGCCGAAGCTAATCATGCAGTCCTCCCAGAGCTCAGCTTGGCGATTCGTCGAGCGGATCTCTGAATTCGTCGGACGTGAATAGCGCTTCACTTCCGACGGCCTCCTCCCCTCTCCCTACAGACGATGCTGAGGTGGAGTCCCGTAGGGGACAAAACCAGGAGGAGGTGGTCCTGGAGGCGCCACAAGGCAACCTTCCGGACTCCAGGCCCAAAGGGGGTAAAGCCCCGGAGGGATCTAAGTCCGGCCCCGGGCCGGACACTGCTCCGGAACCAGCAGCGGTTCCAGAGTCCGACAGGCGGCGCCTTCATAAGAAGGGCAGGCCTGCGACGCCGGCGACTTTTGTCCACCTGGAGGCGCCGGACAATTTGCTGGAGGCGCTTAACGGCGCCTCCATCGACGAAGAACACTGCACTGTTATGAGTGCGGTGATTCAGAAGGTTCAGTCAGCCAAGACCGGGCTGACGGAAGCCTGCACAAGCCTGTTAACGGGCTTTCAGGTATGTGTTCAAAAACATATATAAAAAATATTACCGCATAGACAGTAGCCCCTGATGCTCAGTTCGGTGTTCGGAAAGAAAAGCTGAGCTGAGGATCTAAAAAGATATACGCAGGAGTCTAATAGAAATATGTCAATATGGGAATGCAGGCTGCGCTACTGACCTCTGCCGCACTGACTGCGGAGGTCAATGCATTGAAGGAAAGCCTCGAGCGGTTCGAGAGCGAGCTCGGCCGTGCAAAGAAGCAGCTCGAGGATATAGTACCTCCTATAAATGTATATAAAAATACTTGGTTGCAAAATAATAACAGGACCAACATTAATGTTGCAGGAGCCACGACCGAGGTGGCGACCCTGAAAGAGGCGGTCTCCAAGGCCAAAAAGAGTGCAACCTTGGAGCGCACCGAGCGAGAGAAGCAGGAGGCACGGGTGGCGGAGGTGCAGCAAGAGCTCCAGGCTCTCGTGGAAAAACATGAGAGTTTGGAGCGTGACTCGAAGACTCGAGAGTCCGAGCTTGCCTTGGCTCTTGAGAGTGCCAAGACCGCTAAGGCCGAAGCCCAGAAGGCCCTTCAGGAAATCGAGGCGATGAAGAAGATAGTGGCGGGTAAGGCATTCTTTATGCAAAGCAAAAATATAAAAGCTAATTATCTGCTACTTACCCGAATCCGGAGCTCTCCAGGAGCATTCGCCGATCTGCCCCGTAGTGTGTCTGATGCCGCCGCATACTACCGAGCCGAAGAGGGGAGCTCGACGGAAAAAGTGTTCTGGTCTCAGTATGCTGAGGCCGAACATCCGGTGCCCCTGAGCGACCAGCTGAAGCAACAGGTCGAGCTCCACAAGGTGGCCGAACAGGCCATGAAGGGCCTCATAGCTCGGCTGTGGCCTGGAGAAGTCATGCCTGGGAGCTACTTCGGTCTAGTGCGGCGGCTGGTGGACGCGTGTCCGTGGATTGAGGTCGTCAAGCGCTCCGTTCGTATTGAAGGTGCCCGTCGGGCCCTTGCCTGTGCTAAGGTGCACTGGGGCAAGCTAGACGCGGAGAAGCTGTTGACGGACGCGCCACCGCCGGGCAAGGAGTATCGTACGCCCGAGATGTATTATAATGGCGTTCTGAAGGGCGCCCACCGTATAGAGGATGAGTGCTCCAAAGATGTAATTTTTGAGTAGACTCGCATTTGTTATCCTGTACGCTGAAGCTTTGTTCATATGTGTTAAGCAACGCTTGTTAATTTAAAATATTACCTTCTATGCGGCCGTTTATCAAATCTGAGAGATGCAAGTCGTCGACTTCGACCCCCATGCCATGAGTGCTGGGGTGTTCGGGATAAACCTGAGCGCTCTTGTTCCCATTCTTGGGTCCATCTAGGGAGGCGTTCAGCACAACGAACTAGGCTGTCGGACTTATAATGCTTTATCACTCTCACTTAGCCATAGAATTCTATAATTTTAAATTTCGGCGAAGCCCCTAGTATTCGGAAGACCGAGTTCGGGGCGCTATCCACGCCTAGGCCGGATAAGTCCGGTTCCTCGCTCGAAGCGGCATAAGTCTTTAAGGACTCGAAGAAACCTCACGAACAACGACCGGTCTCTCGCACTATCATGACAGTCAGTTTTAGCTTTCTCTACTGAGGTGTTAACCCAGCTCAACTGGGGCACAATCGCAGTAGTTCTCCCAGCGCTACCTTAGCCAACAATGCGGAACGTAAGGTACCAAAACATGGGAGCCGGGCAAACCCAACTATTGACCAAAGACATGATTCAGAGCCGATGCATATAGTGCTATAAGTTCGGGGTGCCGCACTCGTTAGAGTGTTCGGTCTTCTCACACCATGTTATGGGGTGTTGTAAGCCCCTGGTGTATTATCCGTACCAAAGTGTACGGTTGCAGAATGTCATGACTGAACATATTTGTATATATAAAAATAGATAAGTACAATAATAGGTAAGAGCTATATATTGTTTATTAAAAAAGGGCTGCTGCGAAAGCAGAATGATACAAGAAGTGCGGTAAGCAAGAGATGGGAGTATTTGACATATTCCCCTCCAGGGGCAAGCTGCGGGATTGTAAGTAAAACAGGTATTAAGCTCGTTATAGAGACCACCTGGACGTTTGACGTGGCTTGCTTCCTCCCTGGCTGTTGCATCGTGGGTTCGGCGAGTGTATTGCCGGACAGGCCTTCTGAATAGTTGGGTCCTGAAAGTGTGTGAAAAGGAAAACGGCGAAATAGGGAGCCCCTTAGTGCGGTTGAGCCGCATTCTGGGCGTGCCGTTGTTGTGCCCCTCCCCTTATGCCCATGGTATCTCTAAGGCGTAATTATGTACGCGTGCTACCAGTATCGCCGTTTGGCGGGGGCTGGGGTTGGGGCCGCACTGCTATGCTTGCTCGGAATGTGCTTGACGTTGTCCGGACGTTTGACGCCTGGATTGGAGAACTGCCTTGAGAGGCTACTCTGTACTTCCGCCGCCAGGGCCACTGTGTGCTCCTACGTTCGGAGAGAGCGTTCGGTGTTTCCGTTTACCGTGATGACTCCGCAAGGTCCTGGCATCTTGAGCTTGAGATATGCGTAGTGCGGCACCGCATTGAATTCAAATGCAGTTCGTCCGAGCAGGGCGTGATAGCCGTTGCGGAATGGGACTATGTCGAAGATTAACTCCTCGCTCCGGAAGTTATCCGGGGATCCGAAGACCACCTCGTGTGTGACCGAGCCTGTACAGCTAGCCTCTACCCCTGGTATGACACCTTTTAAGGTTGTCTTTGTGGGTTTAATCCTTGAAGGATCGATGCCCATTTTTCGCACTGTGTCCTGATAAAGAAGGTTCAGGCTACTGCCACCGTCCATTAGGACTCTGGTATTGTGAAATCTGTCGATAATTGGGTCTAGGACCAGTGCGGCGAATCCGCCGTGACGGATGCTAGTGGGATGGTCCCTTCGATCGAAGGTGATCAGGCAAGAGGACCATGGGTTGAACTTTGGGGCGACTGGCTCCAGCGCATAGACGTCCTTGAGAGCATGCTTCCACTCCCTTTTAGGGATGTGGGTTGCGTATATCATATTCACAGTCCGAACTTGCGGGGGAAATCCCTTCTGTCCTTTGTTGTTCGGCGGTCGGGGCCCCTCCTCATCATCGCTATGTAGCCCCTTGTCTCTGCTCTCGGCACTTAACTTGCCTGCCTGCTTGAACACCCAACAATCGATGTCGGTGTGATTGGCTGGCTGTTCGGGGGTGCCGTGTATCTGGCACGAGCGATCGAGTATCCGGTCTAAGCTGGATGGGCCCTGAGGGTTTCTTTTGAATGGCTTCTTCTACTGACCCGGTTTAGAGCCTCTGAACCCGGCATTGACTGCCGTATCTTCAGTATTCTCACAGTTAATGCGGCGCTTATGCTTGTTGCGACGTGACCTGCCGTTCTTATCCTTGGTATCCGAATTGCCGGGGCTCTTGGTTATGTTATTGCTACGAGCTAGCCAGCTGTCTTCTCCCGCACAGAAGCGGGTCATGAGTGTCGTGAGGTCTGCCATAGACCTCGGCTTTTCCTGTCCTATGTGCCGGGCAAGCCATTCGTCTCGGATGTTGTGTCTGAAGGCTGCAAGGGCCTCGGCGTCCGGACAATCGACTATTTGGGTTTTCTTGGTTAGGAACCGTGTCCAGAATTGTCTGGCCGATTCCTCTGGCTGCTGGATTATGTGGCTTAGGTCATCGATGTCTGGTGGTCGCACATACGTGCCCTAGAAGTTGTCAAGGAATGCGGATTCCAGGTCCTCCCAACAACTAATTGACTCTGCTGGCAGGCTGTTAAGCCAATGTCGAGCTAGTCCTTTAAGCTTGAGCGGGAGGTATTTGATGGCGTGTAGATCATCACCACGGGCCATGTGGATATGAAGGAGATAATCCTCGATCCATACCGCAGGATCTGTTGTGCCATTGTATGATTTGATGTTTACGGGTTTGAAGCCCTCGGGGATTTGATGATCCATTACTTCGTCTGTGAAGCATAGTGGGTGTGCGGTGCCCCTGTACTGGGCTATATCACGACGCAGCTCGGACGAACTTGGTCTGTTGTATTCGGCCGGGCCATACTTATTGTGTCCGGCGTGACGGCTAGTGTCACGTGAAGCGGGGCGCCCATGTGATCTGTAGATCGATCTTGTTTGCCTTGCCTTATTCTCCAAGATGTCGCAGGTCTGTTGCGTCTCCCCGTACTCTGGTATGTTTTGAGCGGTGTCGGGGTGTGGCTTGGGTTGAGGGCCTGAAGGCCTCTCTATCGCGGCCATGGGGTGGCCGATCGGGCGCATCGTACGCTGGTGATGTAGGTTTAGTTGCTTCCTCCTCAAGTTGGGGTAGCAGCCTGCGCTTTGGGTAGCTCTTGGATGGGCGTTCTAGTTTATACTCTTCGGCCGCTAGGACTTCGGTCCATCTGTCGGCTAGCAAGTCTTGGTCAGCTCTAAGCTGCTGCTGTTTCTTCTTGAGGCTGCTTGCCGTGGCTACGAGCCTGCGTTTGAAATGCTCTTGTTCGACGGGATCCTCTGGCACGACGAATTCTTCATCGTCGAGGCTTGCCTCGTCTTTGGAGGGAGGCATGTAATTGTCGTCCTCATCCTCTTTGTCGGCCGCTCTCTCATGAGGGCTGGCTCCTTCGTCCTCTTGCACTGAATCCTGCTGGAGGGGTTGTCTTCGGCACTGTCAGGCGTGTTGTTATCTCCGGTGCCGGAATCGCCGTTTTTGCTTTGGCGGGACTTAGAGCGGCGCCGCTGACGTCGGCGCTTGGGTTGCTTCTTGGAGGGGTCATCCTCCGTTTTCTTCTCGCCATCCCCCGCTTTAGGGGTGTCCACCATGTATATGTCATATGACGAGGTGGCTTTCCAGTTCCCTATAGGTGCTGGTTCTTGATCATCTCCTTCATCGGCGTCCATGTCATTGATGTCTTCAGAGTCAAAGTCGAGCATGTCGGTTAAATCATCGACAGTGGCTACGAAGTGGGTGGTGGGTGGGCTACGAATTTCTTCGTCGTCCGCATCCCAACCGTGTTGGCCGTAGTCCGGCCAGGGCTCTCCTGACAAAGAGAGAGACTTTAACAAATTCAGGATATTGCCGAAAGGCGAGTGTTGAAAGACATCCGCGGCGGTGAACTCCATGACCGGAGCCCAATCGGGCTTAATTGGAAGAGGTGCAGGATTTACGGAGTCTAGACCGGAGTCCGGCACCTTGGAGTCACGGGCCTTGCAAGGGACTAGGCTGGTATCCGGCTCTATCGCCGTAGAGGTTGCAGCTTCCGGGGCGGCGTCCAACCGTCCGGCCCCGACTGGCGCAGCGGGCTCCGAGCTAATGGTCGGAGCGGACACCTGAGCGATGCTCTTGGTGTTGTCCGATGACAGAGCTAAATCATGCCCATCGTGACAGTGCGGCGCACCCGGTCGTGGCTTGAATCCGTCAAAGATCAAGTCCCCGCGGATGTCGGCCGTGTAGTTTAAGCTTCCAAACCTGACCTGGTGGCCAGGGGCGTAGCTTTCGATCTGCTCCAGATGGCCGAACGAGTCGGCCCGCAGTGCGAAGCCGCCGAATACGAAGATCTGTCCGGGGAGAAAAGTCTCATCCCAGACCACATCACGATTGTCGAGCGAAGAAGCCATCGGGCCTAAAGGCGACGACACAGAGGAACTCTCAATGAAAGCACCAATGTCGGTGTCAAAACCGGCGGATCTCGGGTAGGGGGTCCCGAATTGTGCGTCTAGGCGGATGGTAACAGGATACAAGGGACACGATGTTTTTACCCAGGTTCGGGCCCTCTCGATGGACGTAAAACCCTACTCCTGCTTGATTAATATTGATGATATGGGTAGTACAAGAGTAGATCTACCACGAGATCGGAGTGGCTAAACCCTAGAAGCTAGCCTATGGTATGATTGTTGTTCGTCCTATGGACTAAAACTCTCCGGTTTATATAGACACCGGAGAGGGCTAGGGTTACACAGAGTCGGTTACAATGGGAGGAGATCTTCATATCGTATCGCCAAGCTTGCCTTCCACGCCAAGGAAAATCCCATCCGGACACGGGACGGAGTCTTCAATCTTGTATCTTCATAGTCCGGGAGTCCAGCCAAAGGTCTTAGTCCGGCCATCCGGACACCCCCTAATCCAGGACTCCCTCAGTTATGTTATGAATGAAGAAGCTGCTAGGGAAATCTTTGCTTGCAATGATAGATATGATCTTAAGAAACTATTATCTAAATGGAAGCAGCAATCTCTTAATGCCAGAATGAAACCTGACCCTGCTTTCGCTACTTCACCTATCTGTGTGACTGATAAGGATTATGAATTCTCTGTTGATCCTGGGATTATTACTCTAGTTGAATCTGATCCTTTTTATGGCCTTGAATCTGAAACTGTTGTGGCACATCTTACCAAGTTGAATGATATAGCTACCCTGTTTACTCATGATGAGAAATATTGCTATTTTTATATCCTTAAGATATTTCCGTTCTCATTAAAGGGTGATGCTAAGACTTGGTATAATTCTCTTGCTCCTGGTTGTGTGCGTAGTCCCTAGGATATGATTTATTACTTCTCTGCTAAATATTTCCCTGCTCATAAGAAACAAGCTGCCTTGCGGGAAATATATAACTTTGTGAAATCAAAGAAGAGAGTCTCCCACAAGCTTGGGGGAGGCTTCTCCGGTTACTTAATGCTTTGCCTGATCATCCTCTCAAGAAAAACGAAATACTTGATATCTTTTATAATGGACTAACCGATGCTTCCAAGGACTACTTGGATAGTTGTGCTGGTTGTGTTTTCAGGGAAAGAACAGTCGACGAAGCTGAAATATTATTGAATAATATGTTGACTAATGAAAATAATTGGAGTCTTCCTGAGCCAATTCCTGAGGCAATTCCTGAACCAATTGAGCCAACTCCTGAGCCTATTCCTAAACCCACTCCGAAGAAGAGAGGTGTTTTATTTCTCAGTCCTGAAGATATGCAAGAGGCAAAGAAATCAAGGAAAGAAAAAGGTATTAAAGCTGAAGATGTTAAAAATTTACCTCCTATTGAAGAAATACATGGTCTTAATATACCGCCTGTTGAAGAACCACATTGTCTTGATAACCCGACATAGGTAGTAAAGGTAAATTCTCTCTATAGATATGATAAAGTTGAAATACCCTCTACTAAATTTCATAGCCCATGCTTGGATGAATTTGATGACTTTATGGCTAGACAAGAGAATTTTAATGCTTATGTTTGTTAGAGAGTTAAAGAATAATGCTTTCGAGATAGGACACGTAAGCGATAACTTGGCTAGAGTTAAAGGTGAACTCCAACTCATTAGCAAATATACTTCTATGGTTGCTACTCAAGCTGAGCAAGTACTTAAAGCTCAAAATGATTTGCTTGATGAATTAAATAGTAAGAATAACTTTGATGTTAGAGTGGCTACTAGAACTGGTAGAATGACTCAGGAACCTTTGTATCCTGAAGGCCACCCTAAGAGAATCGAGCAAGATTCTCAGAAATAATTTAGAGGCACCTAGTTCTTCCAAAAAGAAGAAAAAGAAAAACGATAGGACTTTGCATGCTTCTAGTGAACCTACTGTAGACACACCTGAGAATCCCAATGATATTTCTATTTCTAGTGCTGAAACACAATCAGGTGATGAACATGAACCTAGTGATAATGTTAATGATAATGTTCATGTTGATGCTCAACCTAGCAAAAACAATGATGTAGAGATTGAACCTGCTGTTGATCTTGATTACCCACAATCAAAGAATCAACGTTATGATAAGAAAGATTTTGTTGCTAGGAAGCACGGTAAAGAAAGAGAACCATGGGTTCATAAACCCATGCCCTTTCCTCCTAGACCATCCAAGTCAAAGGATGATGAGGATTTTGAGCGCTTTGCTGAAATGATTAGACCTATTTTCTTACGTATGCGCTTAACTGATATGCTCAAAGTAAATCCTTATGCTAAGTATATGAAGGATATCATCACAAATAAAAGAAAGATACCGGAAGATGAAATTTCCACCATGATTGCTAATTACACTTTTAAGGGTGGAATACCAAAGAAACTTGGAGATCCGGGTGTCCCAACTATACCATGCTCCATTAAAAGAAATTATGTTAGAACCGCTTTATGTGATCTTGGAGCCGGTGTTAGTGTTATGCCTCTCTCTTTATATCGTAGACTCGAATTGAATAAGTTGACACCTACTGAAATATCTTTGCCAATGGCTGATAAATCAACTGCTATACATGTCGGTATTTGTGAGGATGTGGCTGTTGTGGTTGCAAATGTCACTATTTTGACGGACTTTGTTATTCTTGATATCCCGAGGACGATAATATGTCTATTATCCTTGGTAGACCTTTTCTTAATACTGTAGGGGCTGTTATTGATTGCAACAAAGGCAATGTCACTTTTCATGTTAATGGTAATGAGCATACGGTACACTTACCAAGGAAACAATCTCAAGTTCATAGCATAAATTCTATTGGAAAATTTCAAACTATTATTATTGGAAGTTTTGAATTTCCTCTCCCTACTGTCAAGAAAAAGTAGGATATTCTTATTGTTGGGGATTTTCATATCCCCGTTGTGGTAACTTAGTGTTATTCGAAATTTCTCCGGTTCCATATTATTCGGAATGAGTTTATTAACAAGACTTGATCAACCTTGTTAGTGGATTCATTTTGATGATCATGAGATGGATGAAACTAGAAGGCACAACCTTCTGTACCCTCTTTTTACTTTCTATTATTTAGAATAAATAAAGCAAAAATAGTATTATCCATCTGCTTTCTGATTTATCCGTGCATAAAAAAATATCCCGAAAATAAAAGTGCTCCAAATGCCCTGCAAATTTAGTATGATTTTTTATGGAATATTTGAGGATTTTAGGCACTAAAAACATTGCAGGAGGGGCAAGCACCAGGCCATGAGAGTGGAGGGCGCCCCCCTATAGGGCGCGCCCCCTGTCTTGTGGGCCCCTGGTGCCCCCCTCCACTTATGCCAGCACCCACACACTTCATCTTCTACCCAAAAAAATCCCCATCCAGGTCAAGCACGAGTTCTAGCTCGTTTTGCTGCAATTTTCGATCTCCTTGCTCAAATCTCCATTTACAAAACTGCTTTGGGAGATTGTTGCTTGGTATGTGACTCCTCCATTGGTCCAATTAGTTTTTGTTCTAGTGCTTTATTCATTGCAAATTTTTGCTGCATAGGTGACCATGTTCTTGAGCTTGCATGTTAAATTTATGAGGTCCCAAACAATTCCAATGCATGATATAGGCTCTAGGCATTTGTAGGAGTAGTTGCTACCAATCTTGTTCAATTTTATTCACTTTTATTTTGAAGTTACTAAAATTTCAGAAATTTTCAAAAAAAGAATTATGCTTAGAAGAATGTACCAAGGTGGTTCCTCGGCAAAGAAAGGGCCAAGGATTGCTATACGTGAGCAAGATATTGAATTGCCGAGGGACACGGACGTACGAGCTTGTAAGTGGCCATCCGATGATTTTATGGTCAAAGTAGGCTTCAAGGAGGAATTTGACGCGTATGTGCGTAATGCCGAGCTGGAGGACTTCTTACAAGATAAGTGTCCGCAGTATTATCAATTGACTGATTCTTTTGTGCGGAGGTTCAAATATAACTGTGCCCGTAATTCTCCTAGTGTCATATTTGATATTTATGATACATCTTATACCATGGATTTAGAGGATTTCACAACTGTTTGCAAACTCCCGCAGTGGGGTAATATTAATGATCCTCACAAATCTGAATTTAGAGATTTTCTTGCTAGTATTACTGTGGGGGAATCTAGGGACATAGCACAAGCTACCATAGGGAGCATTCATTTTCCTGCTATACATTATTTTGCTCTCTTCATTGGTAGATGTATTAATGGTAAGGATGAAGCATGTCACATGTGTGTCCCTGATCTGTGTGTCCTCAAGAGTGCTCTGTTAGGTTTTAAAGGTTATAACTTTGGGGCAATAGTTGCACGTAGGTTGCAGAATAATAGTAGAAAGGGAGATTTATTTGGAGGAATTTATGCAACCCGTGTGGCTAATTATCTTGGTATATCCCCACGAGAGGGAGAATTAGAGGAACCCCATGGTAAAGATGTGGATGGCTTTGTTAATACTATCGCTGTAGAAGAGCCAAAGAAGGGTTCCGAGGCAAAAATCTCTAGCATACACTTTCCTGTTTTATGCTACTTTGCCATATTCGCTAGTAGATGCTTGATTGGTCGTGGAAATAGTGGAAACTTAAGTGTTCCTGATATTATCATTCTTCAACATGCCTTGCTTGGATACAATACTTTTAGTATGGGTGCCGTCGTTGCTAAACGGCTAGCCCTGAATCGTACAAAACGCCCCATATTTGGAGGTATCTATGTTGCACGTCTTGCTAGACATTTTCAGATACCCATTAGGCATCTTGAGAAAGAGGAGACAATATTGCCTCCTCACATTTTAGATTACAAGAGCATGGTAGCACACAAGTTTATTCTTGACAGCGAAGATAGGATGCTCTTGTATAAACTTAAATTCAATAAGAAACACATTGAGATTATTATTTTGCCTGCGCCTCTGTTGTTTGATTTGCTTGCAGAAAATTTTCTTGTCACACCAGAAGCGGTGAACAATCATCGAGCCCAAGCTTTTACTCCAAAACCTGAACCTGAGCCAAAACTTGAACTGGACCCTTATCGTGCATCATCTGTTCAGTGGGATCCGGAGATGACCAGCCAGTGGTATCCTGATTACACCTCCCATTACACCGGGGAGAGTAGCGGCGGTCCTTGGTACTAGACCAACTTAGGCCAAAAGCCTAAGCTTGGGGGAGTATGTATTTCTCACCGACTTTACATTCATGTTCACACACTAGTCGTCGGTGCTCATACTCTTTCATTGTATTATCCATGCTAGTTTAAATTTCTTTTTCTAGTTTTCTTCTTGTGTGTTTGATAAACCTTAAGAAAAACCAAAAAATTAGTTAGTTTAATTTCCATGCTTGTAGTAGAAATTAAAATGAAAACCCAAAAATATTTTTAGTTTTTCTTTTTACTTGTTTGGAGCTTTCCCGTGTAAATAGTTTTATTTTATTTTCTTTCCTTTGGGGGTCGAGAAGACCATATTGAAAATCTTTAGTGGCTCTCATATGCATGATTGTTTATTTAACCTAGAGCCCATATTACTTGTCTTCTCTCTTGAGTTGAATGTTTGCAGATTCCAGCTTAGTCCAATGCACATGCACTCTTATTATTATACACATCGTTCGGTCATGCAAGTGAAAGGCAATAATGACGATATATGATGGACTTATTGAGATGAGAAAAGCTGTTATGAACTCGACCTCTCTTGTTTTTATAAATACGATGAGTTCATCGTTTCTGAGTCAGCTTATTATGAAGTAAACATATTTGCAATGACATCTAGAAATTATAGTTGCTTGTGCCATGCTTGATTAGCTATGATTTATAATGGTTTACCTTGCGTGCCAACATGCTATTTATGATGTGGTATGATGGGATGGTATCCTACTTTGAATGAATTAAGTGACTCGACTTGGCACATGTTCACGCATGTAGTTGAATCAAATCAACATAGCCTTCATGATATTTATGTTCATGGTGGATTATATCCTACTCAGGCTTGTATTCAGTGTGAATTAATTTTAATGCACGTTCATGACTGTGTCGCTCTCTCAGTTGGTCGCTTGCCAGTCTTATTTGCTAGCCTTCACCTGTACTAAGCGGGAATACTGCTTGTGCATCCAAACTCCTTAAACCCCAAAGTTGCTCCATATGAGTCCACTATACCTTCCTATATGTGGTATTTACCTGCCGTTCCAAGTAAATTTGTATGTGCCAAACTCCAAACCTTCAAATGAAATTCTGTTTTGTATGCTCGAGCAGCTCATGTTACAACTAGGGCTGCCTATATCTTCCATGCTAGGTGGGTTATTCTCAAGAGGAGTGGACTCCGCTCCTCATTCACGAGAAAGGGCTGGTAACCGGGATGCCCAGTCCCATGATCCAAAAAGATCAAAGCAAATAAAAATAATTAAACAAAACTCCCACAGGGCTGTTGTTAGTTGGAGGCACTCGTTGTTTCGAGCAAGCCATGGATTGATGCTTGTTGGTGGTTGGGAGAGTATAAACCTTTACCATTCTGTTTGGGAACTGCCTATAATGCATGTAGTATGGAAGATACAACCATCTCATAGTTGTTTCGTTGACAGTGAAAGTATGGCACTCAAAATGTTGTTCAATCTCTATTTTAAAATCGAGCTCTAGCACCTGTATAAATCCCTGCTTCCCTCTGTGAAGGGCCTATCTATTTACTTTTATGTTGAGTCATCACCCTTCTTATTAAAAAGCACCCGCTGGAGAGCACACTGTCATTTGCATTCATTACTATTGGTTTATATTGGGTATGACTTGACTGGATCTCTTTTACCACGAATTACAATGTTTAGTCAGTCCTTGATCTTTAAAGGTGCTCTGCATTTATGTTTTGCTGTCTCGGAAAGGGCTAGCGAGATACCATTTTGTTATATCATGTTATGATTGTTTTGAGAAAGTGTTGTCATCCGAGTTTTATTATTATGGCTCGCTACCTGATTATGCTATTGATATGAGTAATTGTGATACCCAAGTGTTATTGTGAGTATGGTTAGTTCATAATATTTGCTGAAACTTGAATGCTGGCTTTTCATGTTTACAACAACAAGAGCAAACAGAGTTTGTAAAAGTTTTTCTTTATCACTTTTAGTTTATCAACTGAATTGCTTGAGGACAAGCAAAGGTTTAAGCTTGGGGGAGTTGATACGTCTCCAACTTATCTACTTTTCCAAACACTTTTGCCCTTGTTTTGGACTCTAACTTGCATGATTTGAATGAAACTAAACCGGACTGACACTGTTTTCAGCAGAAATGCCATGATGTTGTATTATGTGTAGAAAAGAAAAGTTCTCGGAATGTCCTGAAAACCCACGGAGGCACTTTTTGGAATTAATAATAATTTCTGGGCAAAAGAAATACATCAGGGGGCCCAGGGCCTGTCGACGAGACAGGGGGGCGCCCCCTATCTCGTGGGCCCCCTGGACCTCCACCGACCTCAACTCCAACTCCATATATTCACGTTCGTGGAGAAAAAAATCAGGGAGAAAGTTTCATCGCCTTTGACGACACGGAGCCGCCGCCAAGCCCTAATCTCTCTTGGGAGGGCTGATCTGGAGTCTGTTCGGGGCTCCAGAGAGGGGGATTCGTCGCCGTCGTCATCATCAACTATCCTCCATCACCAATTTCATGATGCTCACCACCGTGCGTGAGTAATTCCGTCATAGGCTTGCTAGACGGTGATGGGTTGGATGAGATTTACCATGTAATCAAGTTAGTTTTGTTAGGGTTTGATCCCTAGTATCCACTATGTTTTGAGATTGATGTTGCTATGACTTTGCTATGCTTAATGCTTGTCACTAGGGCCCGAGTGCCATGATTTCAGATCTGAACCTATTATGTTTTCATGAATATATGTGTGTTCTTGATCCTATCTTGCAAGTCTATAGTCACCTATTATGTGTTATGATCCGACAACCCCGAAGTGACAATAATCGGGATACTTCTCGGTGATGACCATAGTTTGAGGAGTTCATGTATTCACTATGTGCTAATGCTTTGTTCTGGTTCTCTATTAAAAGGAGGCCTTAATATCCCTTAGTTTCCGTTCGCCATTGCCACGGGAGGGTAGGACAAAAGATGTCATGCAAGTTCTTTTCCATAAGCACGTATGACTATTTACGGAATACATGCCTACATTACATTGATGAATTGGAGCTAGTTCTGTGTCACCCTATGTTATAGCTATTACATGAGGAATCGCATCCGGCATAATTATCCATCACTGATCCATTGCCTACGAGCTTTTGATATATTGTTCTTCGCTTATTTACTTTTCCGTTGCTACTGTTACAACTACTACAGAAATCCAAAAACTATTATCTTTACTTTTGCCACTGTTACCTTTATTATCATACTACTTTGCTACTAAATACTTTGCTGCAGATACTAAGTTATCCAGGTGTGGTTGAATTGACAACTCAACTGCTAATACTCAAGAATATTCTTTGGCTCCCCTTGTGTCGAATCAATAAATTTGGGTTGTACTTCACCCTCGAAAGCTGTTGCGATCCCCTACACTTGTGGGTTATCAATGACCACGATGCTACGATGGTGATCCAGGTGTCAAGCCGGTGACGATGGAGATCATGACTTTGCTTCGGTGATGGAGATCATGAGCACAAGTTGATGATGGCCATATCATGTCATATATTTTGATTGCATGTGATGTTTATCTTTTATGCATCTTATTTTGCTTAGTACGGCGGTAGCATTATAAGATGATCCCTCACTAAAATTTCAAGGTATAAGTGTTCACCCCGAGTATGCACCATTGCAAAGGTTCTTCGTGCTGAGACACCACATGATGATCGGGTGTGATAAGCTCTACGTTCAAATACAATAGGTGCAAGCCAGATTTGCACACGCAGAATACTCGTGTTAAACTTGACGAGCCTAGCAGATACATATATGGCCTTGGAACACTAGAGACCGAAAGGTCGAACGTGAGTCATATAGTATATATGATCAACATAGTGATGTTCACCATTGAAAACTACTCCATCTCACGTGATGATCGGACATGGTTTAGTTGATTTGGATCACGTATCATTTAGATGACTAGAGTTATGTCTATCTAAGTGGGAGTTCTTAAGTAATATGATTAATTGAACTTAATTTATCATGAACTTAATTTATCATGACTTAGTCCTGATAGTTTTTGCATATCTATGTTGTAGATCAATGGCCCGTGCTACCGTTCCTTTGAATTTTAATGCGTTCCTAGAGAAAGCTAAGTTGAAAGATGATGGCAGCAACTACACGGACTGGGTCCGTAACTTGAGGATTATCCTCATTGCTGCTCAGAAGAATTATGTCCTTGATGCACCACTCGGTGCGAGGCCTGCTGCAGGAGCAAAAGCTGACGTTGTGAACGCCTGGCAAGCTCGGCCTGACTACTACTCGTTAGTTCAGTGTGCCATGCTTTACGGCTTAGAATCGGGACTTCAAAGACATTTTGAACGTCATGGACCATATGCGATGTTCTAGGAGTTGAAGTTAATATTTCAAGCAAATGCCCGAGTTGAGAGATATGAAGTCTCCAACAAGTTCTATAGCCGCAAGATGGAGGAGAATAGTTCTGTTAGTGAGCACATACTCAAAATGTCTGGGTACCATAATCACTTGACTCAGCTGGGAGTTAAACTTCCAGATGATTGTGTCATTGACAGAGTTCTTCAATCACTGCCACCAAGCTACAAAGGCTTCGTGATGAACTACAATATGCAAGGGATGAAAAAAACTATTCCCGAGCTCTTCGCGATGCTAAAGGCCGTGGAGGTGGAAATCAAGAAGGAGCATCAAGTGTTGATGGTTAACAAGACCACTAGTTTCAAGAAAAAGGGCCAGGGTGAAAAGAAGGGAACTTCAAAAAGACTGACAAGCAAGTTGTCGCTCCTGGGAAGAAACCCAAGTTTGGACCCAAACCTGAAACAGAGTGCTTCTACTGCAAAGGGACTGGTCACTTGAAGCGGAACTGCCCCAAGTATTTGGCGTATAAGAAGGATAGCAAGGTGAACAAAGGTATATGTGATATACATGTTATAGATGTGTACCTTAATTAATTCTCGTAGTTGTGTCTAGGAATTTGATACCGGTTCGGTTGCTCATATTTGTAACTCGAAGCAGGGACTACGGATTAAATAAAGAGTGGCTAAGGACAAGGTGACGATGCACGTCGGAAATGGTTCCAAGGTTGATGTGATCGTCGTCGGCGTGCTATCTCTACATCTACCTTCGGGGTTAGTTTTAAACCTGAATAATTGTTATTTGGTGCCAGTGTTTAGCATGAACATTATATCTAGATCTTGTTTAGTGCAAAACGGTTATTCATTTAAATCAGAGAATAATGGTTGTTCTATTTATATGAATAATATATGTTATGGTCATTCACCCTTGAAGAGTGGTCTGTTTCTGTTGAATCTTGATCGTGTTGATACACATATTCATAATATTGATGCCAAAAGATGTAAAGTTGATAATGATAGTGCAACTTATTTGTGACACTGTCGTTTGGATCATATCAGTGTAAAGCGCATGAAGAAACTCCATAAAGATGGACTTTTGGAATCACTTGATTATGAATCATTTGATACTTGCGAACCGTGCCTTATGGGCAAGATGACTAAAACTCCGTTCTCCGGAACAATGGAATGAGCTACTAACTTATTGGAATAATACATACCGATGTATGTGGTCCAATGAGTGTTGATGCTCGTGGCGGGTATCGTTATTTTCTGACCATCATAGATGATTTGAGCAGATATGGGTATATCTACTTAATGAAACACAAGTCTGAAACATTTGAAAAGTTCAAAGAATTTCAGGGTGAAGTGGAGAATCATCGTAACAAGAAAATAAAGTTGCTACAATCTGATCTTGGAGCAGAATATTTGAGTTACAAGTTTGGCCTTCATTTAAAACAATGTGGAATAGTTTCACAGCTCACGCCACCTGGAACACCATAGCGTAATGGTGTGTCTGAACATCGTAACCGCACTTTATTGGATATGGTGCGATCTATGATGTCTCTTAACGATTTACCACTATCATTTTGGGGTTATGCATTAGAGATAGTTGCATTCACTTTAAACAGGGCACCATTAAAAATCATTGAGACGACACCGTATGAACTATGGTTTGGCAACAAACCTAAGTTGTCGTTTCTGAAAGTTTGGGGATGTGATGCTTATGTGAAAAGGCTTCAGCCCGATAAGCTCGAACCCAAATCGGAGAAATGTGTCTTCAAAGGTTACCCTAAAGAAACAATTGGGTACACCTTCTATCACAAGTCCGAAGGCAAGATTTTTGTTAGTAACACTAGTAGAAAACAGGGCTTTGGTTCGGGCCTTGCCAGGCCATTACTCCCGGTTCTTCACGAACCGGGACCCATGGGGGGAATTAGACCCGGTTCATGAGCCCAGGGGGCCAGCCGGGGCCTCATGGGCGTTGGTCCCGGTTCGTCTGGATCCATTTGTCCCGGTTCTAGGCACGAACTAGGACCAATGGGCCGCGCTCCTAGCCCATAGCCATTGGTACCGGTTCGTGCCTTGAACCGGTATAGAAGGGTTAATTTAGTCCTGGTTCATGCCACGAACCGGGGGAAATAATTTGCCTATATATATCCATCACCGCGGCAGAGCACTCCACTGTGCTTTGTTTTTTCTGGCCGGCGAGGGGAGGGCATTTGGGTGCTCTAGCTCAGCTCCTATGCATATGAGGTGTTCGATGAAATGCCCGAGCCACACTAGTTAAGCTTTCTCCTCTCGAAGCTCGACCTCGAAGCTCAATTTTTCCCGAGATTTGTCTAGATTTAGGGGTCCATCACGCCCCGTCCCCGTTTTCACCGCCGTTGATCGCCCGCGCCGATCTCGTCGCCGGCACCACCATGATGAGCCTCTTGTTCTTATCTTCTTTCTGATTTTCTTACTTTAGATAGATACTTGTCTGATTTTCTTACTTAAGATAGATATTGTCTGATTTCCATACTTTTGACACACATAACTATATATAATGCACACAAATGAACCGACAATGGATGTATGGTGATAGACACACCTCCGAGTACATTAAGGGCGTGCATGATTTTCTCGAAGTGGCTGAGGCAAACAAGAGGAATGGTTTTCTGTGTTGTCCATGCCCTAAATGTGAGAATACGAAGTCTTACTCTGACCGAAAAATCCTTCACCCCCCTACTTTACAAGGGTTTCGTGCCACACTATAATGTTTGGATGAGGCACGGAGAAATAGGGGTTATGATGGAAGACGGTGAAGAAGAAGAGGACGATGACAACTATGTGCCCCCTGAATACGATGATGCTGCAACGGGGGGGAGCTGCTGAAGATCAAGAGGAACCAGACGATGTGCCCGATGATGCTGCAACGGGGGAAGCTGCTGAAGATCAATAGGAACCATACGATGTGCCTGATGATGATGATCTCCGCCGGGTCATTGTCGATGAAAGGACGCAATGCGAAAGTCAAAAGGAGAAGCTGAAGTTCGATCGCATGTTAGAGGATCACAAAAAAGGGTTGTACCCCAATTGCGAAGATGGCAACACAAAGCTGGGTACCGTACTGGAATGTCTGCAGTGGAAGGCAGTGAATGCTGTGCCTGACAAAGGATTTGAGAAGCTACTAGAAATATTTAAGAAGAAGCTTCCAAAGGATAACAAATTGCCCGACAGTACGTACGCAGCAAAGAAGGTCGTATGCCCTCTAGGATTGGAGGTGCAGAAGATACATGCATGCCCTAATGACTGCATCCTCTACCGCGATGCGTACGAGGATTTGAACGCATGACCGGTATGCGGTGCATTGCAGTATAAGATCAGATGAGATGACCCTGGTGATGTTGACGGCGAGCCCCGCAGGAAGAGGGTTCCTGCGAAGGTGATGTGGTATGCTCCTATAATACCAAGGTTGAAACGACTGTTCAAAAACAAAGAGCATGCCAAGTTGATGCGATGGCACAGCAAGGACCGTAAGAAAGACGGGAAGTTGAGAGCACCCGCTGACGAGTAGTGCAACGACTGGATTACATGTGAACACATCAGGACTTTCAGAAGTTGGTTGGAAACACGTCTCAGAGGTGACAACACTATTTGTGATGAGTTGTACTTGTTGTCCAAGGGACCATCTCGACTGTAATGACTTACAAAGGATACGAGATAAATGGGAATACATTTTACACGATCGCCCAAGATCAAAAGAGCACCAACCAAAACAGCGGTGTCCTCTTTGATGCAGCAACCGAGAGGGGAAAGGACACATATTATGGTTACATAGTGGACATATGGGAACTTGACTACTGAGTAGATTTTAAGGTCCCTTTGTTTAAATGCAAATGGGTCAATCTGTCAGGAGGCGGGGTACAGGTAGACCCACAGTACGGAATGACAAGAGTGGATCTGAACAATCTTGGGTACACTGACGAACCGTTCGTCCTAGCCAATGATGTGGCACAGGTTATCTATGTGAAGGACATGTCTAAGAAACTAAATAAGTAATTAGAAACAAAAAAGAAAGCAAAAAAGCTGGATTTTTTTTAAAAAAAGTGCCACCTACAGGGCCACCACGGCCAGCATACGACTAGAAACCCAATATTAGGGCCAGGATGCAGGCCCGCAGTAGGCCCAATAGGCCCACAAGCACACAGAGTGAATATAGGCCCGTGAGCATGCAGTAGAGAGGAGCTTGAAGTGGTTGGTTTGGCAGGGCTTATAAACCACTCCGAGCCCCTCTCGGCTAGCGAGGTGGGACTAAACATAGCACCGCACCGCGCCAGTTCCAGCACACGACCTTTGGTCCCGGTTGGTGCCACCAACCGGGATTAATGGGCGGAATTGGTACCGGTTCTTAGCACCAACCGGGACCAACACAAATTTGGTCCCGGTTGCTCCCACCAACCGGGACCAAAGGTCTCTGTTTCCCGCCCTTTGGGCTGCTGAAAAGAGGCCTTTGGTTCCGGTTGGTGACACCAACCGGGACCAAAGACGGGCATTGGTCCTGGTCCGTGACAAGAACCGGGACCAAAGCTTCACGTATATAAGGCACACTTGTGAAAATTTTGGTTTGCATCTTGAAGTTCGCCCCCGACGACGCGCGCGGAGAGGACGTCGCCAGGCTGCCGGACACCGTCACCGTCACCCCCGCCCCGGAGCCCATGCCGATGCCGTCCCCGTCGCCCCGCCCCGGAGCCCACGCCGCCGCCGTCCGCCGCCCATGCCCTCGCCGTCCGCCGCCAACGTTGTCGCCGTCGACCGTGCCCTGCTCCGCGCGCCCGCTCGGATCCTCTACACGCCGACTCCGTCCACCGCCCCCACCATCGACGCCGTCGCCGCCCCCGCCGTCGCCCTCGCTGGCCAGCCCCGCTGTGAGCCGCTGCCCCGGCTCTTTTTTTTTCATTTTATTCATATATGTAGTAAGTGTTTAATAAAATTAGTTAGATTAGTTGAATTAGATGTTTTTCCATGTATTTTAGATTAGTTGAATTAGATGTTTTTTTTCAATTTACCCGATCCTTATTTGGTGGCGGTCGCGTGGGCCAGTGACGGTGCCGAGGCTTCCGGACACCGCGGAGGTGGTACGTTACCATGTCAGCGAGGAGGACGAGCACGTCCGTCGCTACATGGTTGCGTTGGAGGGCAGGTTCGACAATACCTGGCAGGTTCTTCAGGGATCTCACTGGAGCTATGATCCTGTGATGGTTCCTTCTCTTTGGGTGTCCATCGCTCGCGACGATACCCGTCAGGCGCTACGGTTCTAGCAGTATTAGCGATGCTATATGTATGATAGTATTCGAGGAGTATTAGTGATAATATTCGACGATGTACAGACACAAGAGATGATGTAGTTTTGCTTATAATTGAATGCATGCTAATTTGAATACTACTTTATTTTACGATTTGGTTTTGCTTATTGAGAATGCTCAAATTAATTGGAAAAGTAATCCTACTTTGAATGCTAAAATTGGAGAGCACTATATATGCAAGGTGTATGCATTTGATTAGTTGATAGCTTATAGGGTTTTTGTTTTTACAGAAATCTAGGAGCCCCCTCCATCATCCGCACCGTCGTCCCCGTCACCGACCCTCCTCCGACCTCGAGGTGAGACCAACCAAATCTCCATGTCAATATGAGTCCTATAATATGAGTCCTCGGGTTGACTTTAAGTCTGTCGAGTCTCCACCATATATGAGAGGACGAAGAATCCCGACTGTTGTCGTGGGGGTAGCTTCTCCTTCGTTCCCATGTGCTAGACACAATTTGGTGTAATGCACTCGGGAACGATAGGAGGAGCTACCATCACCGACGGTCGCAGATGTCAGAGAGGAATCAGTGAGGGAGAGTCTCCGACCATATATATATGAGAGGATAAAGAATCCTGACTATTGTCATGGGGTAGCTTCTCCTTCATTCCCGTGTGCTAGACAATTTGGTGTAATGCACTCGGGAATGAAAGGAGGAGCTACCATCACCGATGGTCGAATATGTGCTGAGATTTTTCAAGAAAAGGCTCGACAGACCAATAGTCAACTCGTGATGAATAATAATGATCTAATTTAGTTTTTTAGTACATATATTTAATTGTACAAGTTTAATATTTGAATTATGAACATAGGAAATGTCGTACTCGGACGTCGAAAACCGCCCGGGGAGTGCGACTCGTGCCACGACGACCAAGGTATGTGCGACAGGTTCCTTGAGCTGGACGAAGATCAGCGCTTCAGCATTAAGCTCGAGGGGACCTTCGATGTTGAAATGTTACACAACGACGACCCGAGTTTTTTTTGTAATTAAGCACGACCTCAACTATTTCAACATGTACTTTTCATCTTTTCCAATTCGACTAGCTTATCCCATGCTATGCAAGATGCTATGTCTTGGAGAGGATGGGTTTTGAAGACCATGAAAGTATGGAAACAAAAAAAATCACCTAAGGACCCATCATGGTGTTGATTTTGAAGTAAAGTTGTACAATTCTAAGAGTGTAACCCATTTTGGTTGAAAAAATTGGGAAGCACTTTGCAAGATGTATGGTTGGGTATGCTTGTCACCATGGATCTTGGTGATCCTAAAATCAAGCAAGACAATATGGACATTTGGGTCCTTGTTGATACGCTTCCAATTCTTCCCCTATATGAGCTTCTCAAACATAGTTATTAAGTAATTTATATTCTTTATTTCAAAATAGTTGACAGCTTATTTCCATTGACAGCTTATTTTCATTCTTCAAAGAATGTGCGGAAGATGGTAGACAAAACCCACTACACCGATGGCTCCGAATTAACTTATCAGGAGAAAAATCATCTGATCGCATTTTGTACTGATCTTGAGAATTACAATATCTACAATCGAACTCCTCAACATTATGGTCAATACGTTCCACTAGTGCACATGTTGAACTATGGTAACTACCATGGAGATACCCTGGTAAGATTTTTTACTATTACGACATCCGTGCATCTTTTGCATACTTCTAAAACTAGTACATCATTGCTAAGTACGAAGTTATTACTATGTTTTTCAATAGATAATCCCGAATGATTGTGTGCCTCATCTGATGTATCAGCATGGTCGCCTTGATGTTTTGAACATACAACCAGGTCATCCTATGAATCTCAACTGTCCATACCAGATTTCTAAAAGAAGTGGAGACATGACAATTAAAGAATGGAAAAAATGTATGGACAGTCGTAAGGAGGTTCTTGGAAGCAAAAGGAAGCGAAGCGCAAGAATTGGAGACAGGATGATCTCCATTCTCCATAATGGAGAGTCAGGGTCTATATTGTTTTATGCTATTTTACCTTAAGGGTATTTAGGTCCTACTTAATACTGATGATCATGTGCTAAGAACAATTAAGTAGGGTTGGTTCGATGACTATGAAGATGATGATCGTATGACTTGCTATTAATAATGAGTAGAAGTTGTATGATGATGCATGATTAGTAGGACTTGTTATTATATATGATGATGCATGATGCGAGCATGAAGAGTTATTATATATGAGCGGGTGAAATGAACATAGCAGTAGCGTTGGAAAATGAAGCACAGAGAAATAAGAAAGGACACTTCACTCCATTAGCTAGCTAATAACAACCTAAATTAACCCCCAAAACCCCTAAACCAGCCCCTTAAAAAAACCTCAGCTCCAGCCAGCTGCTGACGCGTGGATGCCTTTTGGTCCCGGTTTATGTCACCAACCGGGACCAAAGGCCCCCTTGCCTGGGCTGGCCGCAGCGGCCATGTGTAGGCCCATCTGTCCCGGTTCGTGTAAGAACTGGGACTAAAAGCCAAGGGCATTAGTAACGACCTTTTAGTCCCGGTTCCTAAACCGGGATAGAAGGCCCTTACGAACCGGGACAAATGGCCCTTTTTCTACTAGTGTAAGAACGGAACCTTTCTAGAGATGGAGTTTCTCTCGAAAGAAGTGAGTGGGAGGAAAGTAGAACTTGATGAGGTAATTGTAGCTGCTCTCAATTTAGAAGGTAGCTCATCCGAGAAATCTGTTCCCGTGATGCCTACACCAATTGGGGACGAAGCTAATGATAGAGATCATGAAAGTTCAGATCAAGTTACTACAGAACCTCGTAGGTCTGGCAGAGCACGATCCACACCAGAGTGGTACGATAATCCTGTTCTGGAAGTTATGCTACTTGATCATGATGAACCTACGAACTATGAAGAAGTTATGACGAGCCAAGATTCAGATAAATGTTTTGAGGCCATGAAATCTGAGACAGGATCCATGTATGAGAACAAAGTGTGGACTTTGGTGGATCTACCCGATGATCGGCGACCCATAGAGAATAAATGGATCTTCAAGAAGAAGACTGACGCTGATGGTAATGTTACTGTCTATAAAGCTCGACTTGTTGCAAAGGGTTTTCGACAAGTTCAAGGAGTTTACTATGATGAGACATTCTCACCCGTAGCGATGCTTAAGTCTGTCCGAATTATGTTAGCAATTGCCGCATTTTATGATTATGAAATCTGGCAAATGGATGTCAAAACTGCATTCCTTAATGGATTTCTTGAAGAAGAGTTGTATATGATGCAACCAGAAGGTTTTATCGATTCTAAAGGTGCTAACAAAGTGTGCAAGCTCCAACGATCCATTTATGGACTAGTGCAAGCATCTCGGAGTTGGAATATATGCTTTGATGAGGTGATCAAAGCATATGGTTTTATACAGACTTTTGGAGAAGCCTGTATTTACAAGAAAGTGAGTGGGAGCTCTATAGCATTTCTGATATTATATGTGGATGACATATTATTGATTGGAAATGATGTAGAATTTCTAAATAGCATAAAGGGATACTTGAATAAGAGTTTTTCAATGAAAGACCTCTGTGAAGCTGCTTACATATTGGGCATCAAGATCTATAGAGATAGATAAGATGCTTGATAGGACTTTCACAAAGCACACACCTTGATAAAGTTTTGAAGAAGTTCAAAATGGATCAGTCTAAGAAAGGGTTCTTGCCTGTGTGACAAGGTGTGAAATTGAGTCAGACTCAATGCCCGACCACTGTAGAAGATAGAGAGAAAATGAAAGTCATTCCCTATGCCTCAGCCATAGGTTCTATCATGTATGCTATGCTGTGTACCAGACCTGATGTGTGCCTTGCTATAAGTTTAGCTGGGAGGTACCAAAGTAATCCAAGAGTGGATCACTGGATAGCGGTCAAGAACATACTAAAGTACCTGAAAAGGACAAGGGATATGTTTCTAGTTTATGGAGGTGACAAAGAGCTTGTCGTAAATGGTTACATCGACGCTAGCTATGACACTGATCCGGATGACTCTAAGTCACAATTCGGATACGTATTTTTATTGAATGGTGGAGTTGTCGGTTGGTGCAGCTCCAGGCAGAGCATCATGGCGGGATCTACATGTGAAGCGGAGTACATAGTTGCTTCAGAAGCAGCAAATGAAGGAGTCTGGATGAAGGAGTTCATATCCGATCTAGGTGTAATACGTAGTGCATCGGGTCCAACGAAAATCTTCTGTGGCAATACTGGAGCAATTGCCTTGGCGAAGGAATCCAGATTTCACAAAAAGACCAAACATATCAAGAGACGCTTCAACTCCATCCGAGATTTGGTCAAGGAGGGAGACATAGAGATTTGCAAAATACATACTACTACCTCTCGAGCTTGTGTTGGTTTTCCCTTGAAGAGGAAAGGGTGATGCAGCAAAGTAGTGTAAGTATTTCCCTCAGTTTTGAGAACCAAGGTATCAATCCAGTAGGAGACGACGAACAAGTCACCGAATACCTGCACAAACAATCAAGAACTTGCAACCAACGCGGTAAAGGGGTTGTCAATACCTTCACGGTCACTCGCAAAAGTGAGATCTGATAGAGATAGATAAACGGTAAGTAAATATTTTTGGTATTTTTGGTTGTATAGATTGGAAAGTAAAGATTGCAAAATAATAGATCGAAAACTAGCAAGATGTAAACGAGATTCAATAATATGGAAAAGAGACCCAGGGGCCGTAGGTTTCACTAGTGGCTTCTCTCAAGATAGCATATACTACGGTGGGTGAACAAATTACTGCCGAGCAATTGATAGAAAAGTGCATACTTATCACGACATATCAGGCAACGATCATGAACAAAGGCATCATGTCCGTGTCAAGTAGACCAACTCCTGCCTGTATCTACTACTATTACTCCATACATCGACCGCTATCAAGCATGCATCTAGAGTATTGATAACCCACAAGTATAGGGGACCGGAACAGTTTTTGAGGGTAGAGTATTCAACCCAAATTTATTGATTCGACACAAGAGGAGCCAAATATTATTCTCAAGTATTAGTAGTTGAGTTGTCAATTCAACCACACCTGGATAACTTAGTATCTACAGCAAAGTATTTAGTAGCAAAGTAGTATGGAAGTAACGGTAACAGTAGCAAAAGTAGCAGTAGCAGTTTTGTAGTAATTGTAATAGCAGCAACGGTAAAGTAAATAAGCAAAGCACAATATGTGAAAAGCTCGTAGGCATTGGATCAGTGATGGATAATTATGTCGGATGCGATTCCTCATGTAATAGTTATAACATAGGGTGACACAGAACTAGCTCCAATTCATCAATGTAATGTAGGCATGTATTCCGAATCTAGTCATACATGCTTATGAAAAAGAACTTGCATGACATCTTTTGTCCTACCCTCCCGTGGCAGCGGGGTCCTAGTGGAAACTAAGGGATATTAAGGCCTCCTTTTAATAGAGTACCAGACCAAAGCATTAACACATAGTGAATACATGAACTCCTCAAACTACGGTCATCACCGAGAAGTATCATGATTATTGTCACTTCGGGGTTGTCGGATCATAACACATAATAGGTGACTATAGACTAGCAAGATAGGATCAAGAACTCACATATATTCATGAAAACATAATAGGTTCAGATCTGAAATCATGGCACTCGGGCCCTAGTGACAAGCATTAAGCATAGCAAAGTCATAGCAACATCAATCTCAGAACATAATGTATATTAGGGATCAAACGCTAACAAAACTAACTTGATTACATGGTAAATCTCATCCAATCCATCACCGTCCAGCAAGCCTACGATGGAATTACTCACGCACGACGGTGAGCATCATGAAATTGGTGATGGAGAATGGTTGATGATGACGACGTCGACGAAGCCCCCCCTGGAGCCCCGAACGGACTTGAGATCAGCCCTCCCGAGAGAGATTGGGGCTTGGCGGCAGTTCCGTATCGTAAAACATGATGAAACTTTCTCTCTGATTTTTTTCTCTGTGAAAGCAAATATATGGAGTTGGAGTTGAGGTCGATGGACGTCCAGGGGACCCACGAGGTAGGGGGTGCGCCCTAGGGGAGGGGGCGCACCCCCTACCCTCGTGGACATCGTGTGGGCCCCCTGACGCTAATTCTTTTGCCAGTATTTTTTATTAATTCTGAAAAGGTGCTCCGTGGATTATCAGGTCATTCCGAGAACTTTTATTCCTGCACAAAAAGAACACCATGGCAGTTCTGCTGAAAACAACGGCAGTCCGGGTTAGTTCCATTCAGATCATGCAAGTTAGAGTCCAAAACAAGGGCAAAAGTGTTTGGAAAAGTAGATATGACGGAGACGTATCAACTCCCCCAAGCTTAAACCTTTGCTTGTCCTCAAGCAATTTAGTTGATAAACTGAAAGTGATAAAGAAAAACTTTTACAAACTTGGTTTGCTCTTGTTGTTGCAAATATGTAAAGCCAGCATTCAAGTTTTCAGCAAAGATTATGAACTAACCATATTCACAATAACACTTAGGTCTCATGTTTACTCATATCAATGGCATAATCAACTAGCGAGCAATAATAATAAAACTCGGATGACAACACTTTCTCAAAACAATCATAATATGATATAACAAGATGGTATCTTGCTAGCCCTTTCTTAGACCGCAAAACATAAATGTAGAGCACCTTTAAAGATCAAGGACTGACTAAACATTGTAATTCATGGTAAAAGAGATCCAGTCATAGTCATACCCAATATAAACTAATAGTAATGCATGCAAATGACAGCGGTGCTCTCCAGCGGGTGCTTTTTAATAATAGGGTGATGACTCAACATAAAAATAAATAGATAGGCCCTTCGCAGAGGGAAGCAGCAATTTGTAGAGGTGCCAGAGCTCGATTTTAAAATAGAGATGAATAACATTTTGGGCGGTATACTTTCACTGTCAACATAACAACTATGAGATCTCGATATCTTCCATGCTACACACATTATAGGCGGTTCCCAAACAGAATGGTAAAGTTTATAATCCCCCACCACCAACAAGCATCAATCCATGGCTTGCCCAAAACAACGGGTGCCTCCAACTAGCAACAATCCTGGGGGAGTTTTGTTTAATTATTTTTATTTGATTTGAACATGGGACTGGGCATCCCGGTTACCAGCCATTTTCTCGTAAATGAGGAGCGTAGTCCACTCCCCTTGAGAATAATCCACCTAGCATGGAAGATACGCATAGCCCTAGTTGACACATGAGCTGCTCGAGCATACAAAACAGAATTTCATTTGAAGGTTTGGAGTTTGGCACATACAAGTTTACTTGGAACAGCAGGTAGATACCGCATATAGGAAGGTATGGTGGACTCATATGGAATAACTTTGGGGTTTATGGAGTTTGGATGCACAAGTAGTATTCCCGCTTAGTACAGGTGAATGCTAGCAAGAGACTGGGAAGTGACCAACTGAGAGAGCGACATAGTCATGAACATGCATTAAAATTAATCAACATCGAGTGCAAGCATGAGTAGGATATAATCCACCATGAACATAAATATCATGAAGGCTATGTTGGTTTCAACTACATGCGTGAACATGTGCCAAGTCAAGTCACTCGAATCATTCAAAGGAGGATACCACCCTATCATACCACATCACAACCATTTTAATAGCATGTTGGCACGGAAGGTAAACCATTATAAGCTCCTAGCTAACTAAGCATGGCATAAGCAACTATAATCTCTAATTGTCATTGCAAACATGTTTATTCATAATAGGCCGAATCAGGAATGATGAACTAATCATATTTACAAAAACAAGAGAGGTCGAGTTCATACCAGCTTCTCTCATCTCAATCAGTCCATCATATATCGTCATTATTGCCTTTCACTTCCATGACCGAACGATGTGTATAATAATAATAGTGCACGTGCATTGGACTAAGCTGGAATATGCAAGCATTCAATTCAAGGAAGAAGACAAGGTAATATGGGTTCATGGTTAAATCTACAATCATTCATATGAGAGCCACTAAACATTTTCATTATGGTCTTCTCCTCTTGACCCCCAAAGGAAAGAAAAGAAATAAAACTATTTACACGGGAAAGCTCCCAACAAGCAAAAGAAGAATCGAGAAATCTTTTTGGGTTTTCTTTTAATTACTACTACAAACATGGAAAGTAAACTAACTATTTTTTTTGTTTTTTCTTAAGGTTTATCAAACACACAAGAAGAAAGATAGAAAAAGAAATTAAACTAGCATGGATAGTACAATGAAAAAGTATGAGCACCGACGACTAGAATGAGTGTGTGAACATGAATGTAATGTCGGTGAGAAATATGTACTCCCCCAAGCTTAGGATTTTGGCCTAAGTTTTTCTATGCCCATGGATCATAGCTACTCTCCCCAGTGTACTGAGGAGTGTCATCATATTGCCACTGGCTGGCGATCTCCTCTAGATCCCACTGATAGGATGATGGACGATAAGGGTCAAGTGGTGGTTCTGGCTCGGGCTCTGGAGCTGATGTCTGGCCACGGAGCGCATACACGGCCTCCGGCAAGACAAGGTAAGGGCCTGCACTTAAATCAAACAAAGAGGGTGCATGCAAGATAATAGTCTCACTGTGTTTCTTATTAAATCTCAAATTATATAAGAGCATCTTATCATCATTTTTAACAATAAACTCATGTGCTACCATGCTCTTATATTCTAGAAAAGTAGGGGGCAACAGTTTTTCCTCTTTCTCAAAGTGCCTAATAGGTATCCTGAAATGTTTAGCAAGGCGTGCAACATAGATACCTCCAAAGATGGGGCCCTTTGTACGGTTCAGGCTTAATCGTTTAGCAATAATAGCGCCCATACTAACAGAGTTATCATGAAATAAAGCATGGAACAAAATAATAATATCTGGAACACTAAGGTTTCTACAATTTCCGCGACCAATTAAGCATGGACTAGCAAATATTGCAAAGTAGCGTAAAACAGGAAAATGTATGCTAGTAATTCTTGCGTCGGAAACCTTCCTCGTTTCCCCTACAGTAATAGTATCAATAAATCCATCCACATCTTTCCGATGTGGTTCCTCTAAGCTGCCCCCAAAAGGTATCTTGCAAACTGTGCAAAATTCATATAATGACATCTCCCTAGCCACATCATATAAATGAAATGCTACTGAAGGAGGTGATTTTCTTAGGATCAAAGTAGAAATTTTGCACAAAAGTATTGGTGAGTAAGAGATACTGCTCAGCTTGGTCGTGGAGGAAGTCGGTGAGGCCCGCATTATCAGCCAAAGAATAAAAGTCATCATAAATCCCGGCTGCTCTCAAGAAATCATCACAAGGCCATTCACACGGCCGTATTTCCGCCACACGGGGGAGATTATACTTGGCATTTTCATTCTCCTTAGCTTGCTTATCCTTAGAGCCTTGGCTAGAGGAGCCCCTCAAAAATCTCTTAATAATTTTCTGAAATTTTAGTAACTCAAGATAAAAGTGAATCTAACTCAACAAAACTGATAGAAACTACTCCCACAAGTGCCTAGAGCCTATATCATGCATTAGAATTACTTGGGACCATATAAATTTGACATGCAAGCTCAAGAATAGAGTCACCTAGGCAACAAAATTTTGCAATGAATAAAGCACTAGAACAAAAACTAATTGGACCATTGGAGGAGTCACATACCAAAGAACAATCCCCCAAAGCAGTTTTATGAATGGAGCTTTGAGCAAGGAGATCGAAAATGGCAGCAAAGTGAGCTAGAACTCGTGCTTGAGCTGGATGGTGATTTTTTTGGGAGGAAGAAGTGTGTGGGTGCAGGAATAAGTGGAGGGGGGGCACCATGGGCCCACGAGGCAGGGGGCGCGCCCTGGACCCTCGTGGCCAGGTGCCAACTCCCCCTGCTGTGTTCTCAGTGCAAGATATTCTCAAATATTCCAAAAAACTCATACTAAATTTTCAGGGCATTTGGAGAACTTTTATTTTCGGGGTATTTTTTATTGCATGGATAATTCAGAAAACTGACAGAAAATACTATTTTTACTTTATTTAACCTAAATAACAGAAAGTAAAAGGAGGGCACAGAAGGTTGTGCCTTCTAATTTCATCCATCTCATGCTCATCAAAAGGAATCCACTAACAAGGCTGATCAAGTCTTGTTAACAAACTCATTCCGAATAACATGGAACTGGAGAAATTTCGAATAACACTAGGTTACCTCAATGGGGATATGCACATCCCCAATAATAAGAATATCATATTTCTTCTTGACAGTAGGAAGAGGAAATTCAAAACCTCCAACAATAATCGTTGGAATTTTTCCAATAGAATTGATGCTATGAACTTGAGGTTGTTTCCTCGGAAAGTGTACCATATGCTCATTACCATTAACATGAAAATGACATTGCCTTTGTTCCAATCAATAAAAGCCCCTGCAGTATTCAAAAAGGGTCTATTAAGGATAATCGACATACTATCATCCTCGAGAATATCAAGAATAATAAAGTTCGTTAAGATAGTAACATTTGCAACCACAACAGGCACATCCTCACAAATACCAACATGTATAGCATTTGATTTATCAGCCATTTGCAAAGATATTTCAGTAGGTGTCAACTTATTCAATTCAAGTCTACGATATAAAGAGAGAGGCATAACACTAACACCAGCTCCAAGATCACATAAAGCAGTTTTAACATAGTTTCTTTTAATGGAGCATGGTATAGTTGGTACTCCTGGATCTCCAAGTTTCTTAGGTATTCCACCCTTAAAAGTATATTTAACAAGCATGGTGGAGATTTCAGCTTCCGGTATCTTTCTTTTACTTGTAATAGTATCTTTCACGTATTTAGCATAAGGATTTACTTTAAGCATATCAGTCAAGCGCATACGTAAGAAGATAGGTCTAAACATTTCAGCAAAGCTATCAAAATCCTCATCATCCTTTTTCTTGGATGGCTTAGGAGGAAAAGGCATGGGTTTCTAAACCCATGGTTCTCTTTCTTTACCGTGCTTTCTAGCAACAAAATCTCTCTTATCATAACATTGATTCTTTGATTGTGGGTTATCAAGATCAACAACAGGTTCAATCTCTACATCATTATTATTGCTAGGTTGAGCATCAACATGAACATTATTACTAGGTTCATGTTCATCACCAGATTGTGTTTCAACATCAGAGATAGAAATATCATTGGGATTCTCAGTGTAGGGGAATATAGTAATTTCAAATAAAATCCTACGCACACGCAAGATCATGGTGATGCATAGCAACGAGAGGGGACATTATTGTCCACATACCCTCGTAGACCGAAAGCGGAAGCATTAGAACAACGTAGTGATGTAGTCGTATGTCTTCACGATCCGACCGATCCAAGTACCGAACGTACGGCACCTCCGAGTTTAGCACATGTTCAGCTCGATGACGTCCCACGAACTCCGATCGAGCAGAGCTTTGCGGGAGAGTTCCGTCAGCACGACGGTGTGATGACGGTGTTGATGATACTACCGACGCAGGGCTTCGCCTAAGCACCACTACAATATTACCGAGGTGGAATATGGTGGAGGGGGGCACCGCACACGGCTAGGAGAGATCAACAAATCAACTTGTGTGTCTAAAGGTGCCCCCCTGCCCCCATATATAAAGGAGGAGAGGAGGGGAGGGGCCGACCCTCTCTATGGCGCGCCCTGGGGAGTCATACTCCCACCGGGAGTAGGATTCCCCCTTCCATGTAGTAGGAGCAGGAGTCAAGGAAAGGTAAGAGAGAAGAGAAGGAAGGAGGGGGCGCCACCCCTCCCCCTAGTCCAATTCGGACTAAGCCTTGGGGCGTGCGCAGCCTGCCTCTCTCTCTCCCTTAAAGCCCAATAAGGCCCATATACTCCCCGACGAATTCCCGTAACTCTTCGGTACTCCGATAAATACCCGAATCACTCAGAACCTTTCCAGTGTCTGAATATAGTCGTCCAATATATCAATCTTTACGTCTCAACCATTTCGAGACTCCTCGTCATGTCTCCGATCTCATCCGGGACTCCGAACTACCTTCGGTACATCAGAACACATAAACTCATATTACCTGGAAATATAGGGTTTATAATAGGCTTCCTTTAGCCTATTTTCTTTTACAAAGACCGAATACCTTCGGGGGTGTTCGGTGTCATGAGTTTGGGCTTATATGCATCAGCTCCGAATCATGTCTTTGGTCAAATGTTGGGTTTCCCCGACTCCTGGGTTTGCCGCCTTACGTTCTGTTATTATTGGCTAAGTCAGCCAAAGGAGAACTACTGCGATTGTGCCTTGGTTATTCCGGATGAGCACCTCAGTAGAGAAAGCCGAAAAATGACTGTCATGATACTGCGAGAGACTGTTCAACCACTCAAAGACTCACCGGAATCTTTAGGATTCCTCCGCATTAACGAAGGGCCGTTTCCCGGCCATGTACATACGCGCCCGTATTCGGATGCACGCGAAGGTACCAGGGGCTACATAGTAGCCCCACCATTAGACTCCCATGGCTAAGCGAAAGTGTTATAGCTATATAGTCCGGTTGCCTAGTTCGACGTGCGATCACCTCCTTAATGGACCAAGACGTTGGATCAAGTGTGATTAAGCATATTTTTCATGAACACCCCCGCATTGTATGCGTGGGGGCTGAAGCCAACGACTGCTAACTTTCGGATTACTT
>NC_057798.1:6962326-6963135 GCF_018294505.1 Triticum aestivum
AAACGGCTGCACAGGGGACACAATCATATTTTCAGGCAAAAAGTATAATTATAGCCTCATAATCAAAATAAACATTGTTTTTACAATGATTCGATTCATCACTCGAACAAGACATTCTTCGAGCACAGCGCCTTTATTAGGCGGGCACCTTCTCTGACCTGCGCCAAGTAGTGCTCGGCCGGACATTGGCCTCCCGCCGGATCCTGTGTCGCTATAATAGTGGCCTCCATATCCGTCCCATAGGCTTTAGCGCGGGAAGAGCCATTCGTGCACCCTCTATGCACGCCGACCTCCTCATGGCGTCGATCCGAGACACGGCCCCAAGGAATTGTTGCACCAAGCCAAAGTAACTGTCCGGCTTAGGCCTGTTGGGGAACGTTGCAGAAAACAAAAATTTTCCTACTCGTTTCACCAAGATCATCTAGGAGTTAATCTAGCAACGAGTGATTAGATGCATCTACATACCTTTGTAGATCGCGCACGGAAGCGTTCAAAAGAACGGTGATGATGTAGTCGTACTCGACGTGATCCAAATCACCGATGACCAGCGCCGAACGGACGGCACCTCCGCGTTCAACACACGTACGGGACGGGAGACGTCTCCTCCTTCTTGATCCAGCAAGGGGGAAGGAGAGGTTGATGAAGATCCAGCAGCACGACGGCGTGGTGGTGGATGCAGGGCTTCACAACAGCAGGGCTTCACCGAGACTACGAGGGAGAGACGTAACGGGGGGAGGTGGAGGCGCCAGGGGCTAGTGTAAAATCCCTCCTCTCCCCCCACTATATATAGGGGTGCCAGGGGGGGCGCC
>NC_057798.1:6963257-7041311 GCF_018294505.1 Triticum aestivum
CCTAGGGGTGCCTTCCACCACATGGACTCTTCCATGGTGGAAACCCTAGGCGCATGGGCCTATAGGGGCTGGTGCCCTTGGCCCATCTAGGCCAAGGCGCACCCCCTACAGCCCATGTGGCCCCTCGGGACAGGTGGCCCCACCCGGTGGACCACCGGGACCCTTCCGGTGGTCCCGGTACAATACCGATAACCCCGAAACTTGTCCCGATGCCCGAAATAGCACTTCCTATATATAATTCTTTACCTCTGGACCATTCCGGAACTCCTCGTGATGTCCGGGATCTCATCCGGGACTCCGAACAACATTCGGGTTTCTGCATATACATATATTCATAACCCTAGCGTCACCGAACCTTAAGTGTGTAGACCCTACGGGTTCGGGAGACAAGCAGACATGATCGAGACAACTCTCCGGTCAATAACCAACAGCGGGATCTGGATACCCATGTTGGCTCCCACATGCTCCACGATGATCTCATCGGATGAACCACGATGTCGAGGATTTAATCAATCCCGTACGCTATTCCCTTTGTCTATCGATATGTTACTTGCCCGAGATTCGATCGTCGGTATCCCAATACCTCGTTCAATCTCGTTATCGGCAAGTCACTTTACTCGTACCGTAATGCATGATCCCGTGACCAGACACTTGGTCACTCTGAGCTCATTATGATGATGCATTACCGAGTGGGCCCAGTGATACCTCTCCGTCATACGGAGTGACAAATCCCAGTCTTGATCCATGTCACCCAACAGACACTTTCGGAGATACCCGTAGTCTACCTTTATAGTCACCCAGTTACGTTGTGACGTTTGGCATACCCAAAGCACTCCTACGGTATCCGGGAGTTACACGATCTCATGGTCTAAGGAAAAGATACTTGACATTGGAAAACTCTAGCAAACGAACTATACGATCTTGTGCTATGTTTAGGATTGTGTCTTGTCCATCACATCATTCTCCCAATGATGTGATCTCGTTATCAATGACATCTAGTGTCCATAGTCAGGAAACCATGACTATCTGTTGATCAACGAGCTAGTCAACTAGAGGCTCACTAGGGACATGTCGGTGTCTGTTATTCACACATGTATTACGATTTCCGAATAACACAATTATAGCATGAATAAAGACAATTATCATGAACAAGGAAATATAATAATAATGCTTTTATTATTGCCTCTAGGGCATATTTCCAACAGTCTCCCACTTGCACTAGAGTCAATAATCTAGTTACATTGTGATGAATCGAACACCCATAGAATTCTAGTGTTGATCATGTTTTGCTCTAGGGAGAGGTTTAGTCAACGGATCTGCTATATTCAGGTCCGTATGTACTTTACAAATCTCTATGTCTCCATCTTGAACATTTTCACGAATGGAGTTGAAGCGACGCTTGATGTGCCTTGTCTTCTTGTGAAACCTGGGCTCCTTGGCAAGTGCAATAGCTCCAGTGTTGTCACAGAAGAGCTTGATCGGCCCCGACGCATTGGGTATGACTCCTAGGTCGGTGATGAACTCTTTCACCCATATTGCTTCATGTGCTGCCTCCGAGGCTGCCATGTACTCCGCTTCACATGTAGATCCCGCCACGACGCTTTGCTTGCAACTGCACCAGCTTACTGCCCCACCATTCAAAATATACACGTATCCGGTTTGTGACTTAGATTCATCCAGATCTGTGTCGAAGCTAGCATCGACGTAACCCTTTACGACGAGCTCTTCGTCACCTCCATAAACGAGAAACATTTCCTTAGTCCTTTTCAGGTACTTCAGGATATTCTTGACCGCTGTCCTGTGTTCCTTGCCGGGATTACTTTGGTACCTTCCTACCAAACTGACGGCAAGGTTAACATCAGGTCTGGTACACAGCATGGCATACATAATAGAACCTATGGCTGAGGCATAGGGGATGACGCTCATCTCTTCTATATCTTCTGCCGTGGTCGGACATTGAGCTGAGCTCAATTTCACACCTTGTAACACAGGCAAGAACCCCTTCTTGGATTGATCCATATTGAACTTCTTCAATATCTTATCAAGGTATGTGCTTTGTGAAAGACCTATGAGGCATCTTGATCTATCTCTATAGATTTTGATGCCTAATATATAAGCAGCTTCTCCAAGGTCCTTCATTGAAAAACTTTTATTCAAGTAGGCCTTGATGCTGTCCAAGAGTTCTATATCATTTCCCATCAAAAGTATGTCATCTACATATAATATGAAAAATGCTACAGAGCTCCCACTCACTTTCTTGTAAACGCAGGCATCTCCATAAGTCTGTGTAAACCCAAACGCTTTGATCATCTCATCAAAGCGAATGTTCCAACTCCGAGATGCTTGCACCAGCCCATAAATCGAGCGTTGGAGCTTGCACACTTTGTCAGCATTCTTAGGATCGACAAAACCTTCCGGCTGTATCATATACAATTCTTCCTTAAGGAAAACATTAAGGAATGCCGTTTTGACGTCCATTTGCCATATTTCGTAATCATAGAATGCGGCAATTGCTAACATGATTCGGACGGACTTCAGCTTCGCTACCGGCGAGAAAGTCTCATCGTAGTCAACCCCTTGAACTTGTCGATAACCCTTAGCGACAAGCCGAGCTTTATAGATGGTCACATTACCATCCGCGTCTGTCTTCTTCTTAAAGATCCATTTATTTTCTATGGCTCGCCGCTCAACGGGCAAGTCAGTCAAAGTCCATACTTTGTTTTCATACATGGATCCTATCTCGGATTTCATGGCTTCCAGCCATTTGTCGGAATCCAGGCCCGCCATCGCTTCTTCATAGTTCGAAGGTTCACCGTTGTCTAACAGCATGATTTCCAAGACAGGGTTGCCGTACCACTCTGGTGCGGAACGTGTCCTTGTGGACCTTCGAATTTCAGTAGGGGCTTGATCAGAAGTATCTTGATCATTGTCATTAACTTCCTCTCTAGTCGGTGCAGGCACCTCAGGAACATTTTCTTGAGTTGCGCCATTTTCCGGTTCAAGAGGTAATACTTCATCAAGCTCTACTTTCCTCCCACTTACTTCTTTCGAGAGAAACTCTTTCTCCAGAAAGGACCCATTCTTGGCAACAAAGATCTTGCCTTCGGATCTGAGGTAGAAGGTGTACCCAATAGTTTCTTTTGGGTATCCTATGAAGACGCATTTTTCCGACTTGGGTTCGAGCTTTTCAGGTTGAAGTTTCTTGACATAAGCATCGCATCCCCAAACTTTTAGAAACGACAGCTTAGGTTTCTTCCCAAACCATAATTCATACGGTGTCGTCTCAACGGATTTCGACGGAGCCCTATTTAAAGTGAATGCGGCAGTCTCTAAAGCATAGCCCCAAAAAGAAAGCGGTAAATTGGTAAGAGACATCATAGATCGCACCATATCTAACAGAGTGCGATTACGACGTTCGGACACACCATTACGCTGAGGTGTTCCAGGCGGCGTGAGTTGTGAAACTATTCCACATTTTCTTAAGTGTGTGCCAAACTCGTGACTCAAGTATTCTCCTCCACGATCTGATCGTAGAAACTTGATTTTCCTGTCACGTTGATTTTCAACCTCACTCTAAAATTCCTTGAACTTTTCAAAGGTTTCAGACTTGTGTTTCATTAAGTAGATATACCCATACCTACTTAAATCATCAGTGAGGGTGAGAACATAATGATAGCCACCGCGAGCCTCAACACTCATTGGACCGCACACATCAGTATGTATGATTTCCAATAAGTCGGTTGCTCGCTCCATTGTTCCTGAGAACGGAGTCTTGGTCATTTTACCCATAAGGCATGGTTCGCATGTGTCAAATGATTCATAATCAAGAGACTCTAAAAGTCCATCAGCATGGAGCTTCTTCATGCGTTTGACACCTATGTGACCAAGGCGGCAGTGCCACAGGTATGTGGGACTATCATTATCAACCTTACTTCTTTTGGTACTCACATTATGAACATGTGTAGCATCACGTTCGAGATTCATAAAGAATAAACCATTCACCATAGGAGCATGACCATAAAACATATCTCTCATAAAAATGGAACAACCATTATTCTCAGATTTAAAAGAGTAGCCATCTCGAATTAAACGAGATCCTGATACAATGTTCATGCTCAAAGCTGGCACTGAATAACAATTATTAAGGTTTAAAACTAATCCCGAAGGGAGATGCAGAGGTAGCGTGCCGACGGCGATCACATTGACCTTGGAACCATTCCCGACGCGCATCGTCACCTCGTCCTTTGCCAGTTTTCGCTTATTCCGCAGCCCCTGCTTTGAGTTACAAATGTGAGCAACTGCACCGGTATAAAATACCCAGGAGCTACTACAGGCACTAGTAAGGTACACATCAATTACATGTATATCACATATACCTTTTGTTTTGCCGGCCTTCTTATCCGCTAAGTACTTAGGGCAGTTCCGCTTCCAGTGACCGCTTCCCTTGCAATAAAAACACTCAGTCTCGGGCTTGGGTCCATTCTTTGGCTTCTTCCCGGCAGCTTGCTTGCCGGGCGCGGCAACCTCCTTGCCGTCCTTCTTGAAGTTCTTTTTACCCTTGCCTTTCTTGAACTTAGTGGTTTTATTGACCATCAACACTTGATGTTCCTTCCTGACTTCTACCTCTGCTGATTTCAGCATAGCAAATACTTCAGGAATGGTCTTTTCCATCCCCTGCATATTGAAGTTCATCACAAAGCTCTTGTAGCTTGGTGGAAGCGACTGGAGGATTCTTTCAATGACCGCATCATCCGGGAGATTAACTCCCAGCTGAGTCAAGCGGTTATGCAACCCAGACATAGTGAGTATGTGCTCACTGACAGAACTGTTTTCCTCCATCTTACAGCTGAAGAATTTGTCGGAGACTTCATATCTCTCGACCCGGGCATGAGCTTGGAAAACCATTTTCAGCTCTTCGAACATCTCATATGCTCCATGTCTCTCAAAGCGCTTTTGGAGCCCCGGCTCTAGGCTGTAAAGCATGCCGCACTGAACGAGGGAGTAGTCATCGAAACGTGCCTGCCAAGCGTTCATAACATCTTGTTCTGCAGGGAGAACGGGTGCGTCACCAAGCGGTGCTTGTAGGACATAATCTTTCTTGGCAGCTATGAGGATGATCCTCAGGTTCCGGACCCAGTCCGTATAGTTGCTGCCATCGTCTTTCAGCTTGGTTTTCTCTAGGAACGCGTTGAAGTTGAGGACTACGTTGGCCATTTAATCTACAAGACATATTGTAAAATATTTAGACTAAGTTCATGATAATTAAGTTCAACTAATCATATTATTAATGAACTCCCACTTAGATTAGACATCCCTCTAGTCATCTAAGTATTACATGATCCGAGTTAAACTAGACCGTGTCCGATCATCACGTGAGACGGACTAGTCAACATCGGTGAACATCTTCATGTTGATCGTATCTTCTATACGACTCATGCTCGACCTTTCGGTCTTCCGTGTTCCGAGGCCATGTCTGTACATGCTAGGCTCGTCAAGTCAACCTAAGTGTTTGCATGTGTAAATCTGTCTTACACCCGTTGTATGTGAACGTCTGAATAAAACACCCGATCATCACGTGGTGTTTTGAAACAGCGAACTGTCGCAACGGTGCACGGTTAGGGGGAACACTTCTTGAAATTAGTATGAGGGATCACCTTATTTACTACCGTCGTTCTAAGTAAACAAGATGCAAAACATGATAAACATCACATGCAATCAAATAATAAACGTGACATGATATGGCCAATATCACATAGCTCCTTTGATCTCCATCTTGGGGCTCCATGATCATCTTGTCACCGGCTTGACACCATGATCTCCATCATCATGATCTCCATCATCGTGTCTCCATGAAGTTGCTCGCCAACTATTACTTCTACTACTATGGCTAACGCGTTTAGCAATAAAGTAAAGTAATTTACATGGCGTTTCTTGATGACACGCAGGTCATATAAAAGAATAAAGACAACTCCTATGGCTCCTGCCGGTTGTCATACTCATCGACATGCAAGTCGTGAATCCTATTACAATAGCATGAACATCTCATACATCACATATAGATCATTCATCATTCATCACAACTTTGGCCATATCATATCACAAACCACTTGCTGCAAAAACAAGTTAGACGTCCTCTAATTGTTGTTGCAAGTTTTACGTGGCTGAATTAGGGTTCTAGCAACAACGTCTTCTTACCTACGTTAAAGCCACAACGTGATTTGTCAACTTCTATTTACCCTTCATAAGGACCCTGTTCATCGATTCCGCTGAAACTAAAGTAGGAGAGACAGACACCCGCCAGCCACCTTATGCAACTAGTGCATGTTAGTCGGTGGAACCGGTCTCACGTAAGCGTACGTGTAAGGTTGGTCCGGGCCGCTTCATCCCACAATACCGCTGAAGCAAGAAAGGACTAGTAACGGCAAGAAAGTTGACAAATCTACGCCCACAACAAATTGTGTTCTACTCGCGCAAGAAGAACTACGCATAGACCTGGCTCATGATGCCACTGTTGGGGAACGTTGCAGAAAACAAAAATTTTCCTACTCGTTTCACCAAGATCATCTAGGAGTTCATCTAGCAACGAGTGATTAGATGCATCTACATACCTTTGTATATCGCGCACGGAAGCGTTCAAAAGAACGGTGATGATGTAGTCGTACTCGACGTGATCCAAATCACCGATGACAAGTGCCAAACGGACGGCACCTCCGCGTTCAACACACGTACGGGACGGGAGACGTCTCCTCCTTCTTGATCCAGCAAGGGGGAAGGAGAGGTTGATGAAGATCCAGCAGCACGACGGCGTGGTGGTGGATGCAGGGCGTCACAGCAGCAGGGCTTCGCCGAGACTACGAGGGAGAGACGTGACGGGGGGAGGTGGAGGCGCCAGGGGCTAGTGTAAAATCCCTCCTCTCCCCCCCACTATATATAGGGGTGCCAGGGGGGGTGCCGGCCCTAGTAGATGGCATCTACTAGGGGGGGGGGGGCGGCGGCCAAGGGGAGGTTTCCCTCCCCCCAAGGCACCTAGGGGTGCCTTCCACCACATGGACTCTTCCATGGTGGAAACCCTAGGCGCATGGGCCTATAGGGGCTGGTGCCCTTGGCCCATCTAGGCCAAGGCGCACCCCCTACAGCCCATGTGGCCCCCCGGGACAGGTGGCCCCACCCGGTGGACCACCGGGACCCTTCCGGTGGTCCCGGTACAATACCGATAACCCCGAAACTTGTGCCGATGCCCGAAATAGCACTTCCTATATATAATTCCTTACCTCCGGACCATTCCGGAACTCCTCGTGATGTCCGGGATCTCATCCGGGACTCCGAACAACATTCGGTTTTCTGCATATACATATCTTCATAACCCTAGCGTCACCGAACCTTAAGTGTGTAGACCCTACGGGTTCGGGAGACAAGCAGACATGATCGAGACGACTCTCCGGTCAATAACCAACAGCGGGATCTGGATACCCATGTTGGCTCCCACATGCTCCACGATGATCTCATCGGATGAACCACGATGTCGAGGATTTAATCAATCCCGTACGCTATTCCCTTTGTCTATCGATATGTTACTTGCCCGAGATTCGATCGTCGGTATCCCAATACCTCGTTCAATCTCGTTACCGGCAAGTCACTTTACTCGTACCGTAATGCATGATCCCGTGACCAGACACTTGGTCACTCTGAGCTCATTATGATGATGCATTACCGAGTGGGCCCAGTGATACCTCTCCGTCATACGGAGTGACAAATCCCAGTCTTGATCCATGTCACCCAACAGACACTTTCGGAGATACCCGTAGTCTACCTTTATAGTCACCCAGTTACGTTGTGACGTTTGGCATACCCAAAGCACTCCTACGGTATCCGGGAGTTACACGATCTCATGGTCTAAGGAAAAGATAATTGACATTGGAAAACTCTAGCAAACGAACTATACGATCTTGTGCTATGTTTAGGATTGGGTCTTGTCCATCACATCATTCTCCCAATGATGTGATCTCGTTATCAATGACATCTAGCGTCCATAGTCAGGAAACCATGACTATCTGTTGATCAACGAGCTAGTCAACTAGAGGCTCACTAGGGACATGTCGGTGTCTGTTATTCACACATGTATTACGATTTCCGGATAACACAATTATAGCATGAATAAAGACAATTATCATGAACAAGGAAATATAATAATAATGCTTTTATTATTGCCTCTAGGGCATATTTCCAACAAGGCCCCTTCGGCCAAAGATGGTCTATTACAGACCGCATTGCAAGCCCGGACAACCTGTGAAGCTCCGCCCTAGCAGCCACCTTTTCATTTAGCGGCAGCGGGCGAGTGGGAGCATTGAATTGCAACCAGAAAAGCTTCTCCACTTCCTTATCACCTGGATCCTCGAAGGACTTGGCAGCGTCAGCTGTACTATTCGCCAAATCAGCATATGCATCTGCAGGACTCCAGCGTCCGGCCAGGGGAGCATACTTCGGATCCAAAAACTTCGTAGGCATTAAGTAGGAGCCCCCAACCACGATTTTGTCGGCCTGTTGGAGCTCCTCCCGCATACCCCGGATTTCGGTCCGCATCTCTTTGGTGGCATTAAGTGCCTTGTCCAGATCGGCCGAACTAGCCTTATACTCCTTTTCAAGGAGTACATACCGGTCGGCGGCATGTTTTAACTCCACAGCCATTTCGGCTATCTTTTCCTCGCTTCGGCGGTGAGCAGCCTATTCGGCTCTCAATTCTTCGGCCGCCTTTAGGGCAGCCGCATTCCTAGCCCGAGCTTGTTCCTTCGCCTGAACAAGTTCCACCCTCAGGGCCTCCACGGCAGCAGCACCATCTGCAGTACAAACACATTGCATTAATATTATGCCCCTCTCGCATTCTCCTATACAAACATAATAAGGGAAGCAGAGCACATACCCTGTGACTCTTCCAGCCGCTTGTTCACCAGTGTGATATCGGCATTGAGAGATCCGATCTGCCTCCTTAGTTCGGCAACTTCAACAGACTGGTCGGCTGCCGGATCCTTAGATACATGCGCACATGTACAGCGCAACCATTACTATATGATCCATCGTTTGCCGCCTATGGCGGGCAACCAAAGTCTCAAGGGCTACTATCCACATGGAGCACACCTAGCGCGTGCCTCACAACCAAAAAATAGTGCATTTTTCACTACATACCTCAAAGCCTTTGATCAGGCTCGTAAATGCCTCATTCAAACCGCTTGTAGCGGATAAAATCTTCATGAGCACCATGCTCATTAATGAGAGGTGCTCCTCCAAGAGCGCGGCTCGCTCCAGAAGACCTGTCAGTACGTCTGGCCGGACATCAAACTGTGCCGGACCCTTCTCATCGCCCCCCGTGGGAGCCAAACGCTCCGAGCTCAGGGCGACTGACGTATTAGCTTCCGGCTTCGGTAGACCCGGACTCCTCCGTGATGACACCTCAGTGTCGCCCGCTTCATGAGGCGGAGAGGTGGGTGGGGTCTCACTCTCCATCATCTCCAGAGGAAGATCCCCCGAAGACGAACTCTATTGAGAAGAGCTGCTAGCCGGACTGCAAAAGATGAAGTCTTGGTTATGGATCTCGGAGAAACACCGTACCTTCGAATTAAAGATTAACTTACAGCTCAGTGGAGGGCTGGCCCGTTGGTGGGCACGATGCGGTGAGGATGCCCATCGCAGCAGAGCCCCCTGGTGATACCTTCTTCCCTTGCTTGGGCATCTCCGCCTCCAAGTCTTCGGAGGCGGCCCTCTTTCTCCCGCGCGGGGAGGAGGCTTTAGCCTCCCCTTCCTGACTATCCTCCTCACTGGAGGAACGATTCCCCCCGTTTGGATGCATAGTGTGTGAAGTTCGGCTTCAGTGCCCTTTCCCTCGCCTTTCCCTGAGGGGATTTTGCTGAGCAACCGGCCAAGCATCTTGGCAACGGTTGGACCAGGCGAGCCTTCAAGAAGTGGCGCCGGACACCTGATTCGCTCCACCTTGTTGAGCCATTCCTGGCCACGGAGGGTTTTTCATAATAATGGTTATGACAAATATAAATGAAGTGTCCGGCTTTAAGGTTACTTACTTGGGCATCTAGGTGATTGCAGCTTAGGCCCGCATCCTCGGTGGTGTCCGGACACTTTACTTGTGGTCCGAAGAATAATTTACACATCCCTTCGAGCTTCAGGCCGAAGAAGTGCTTAATAGTCCGCGGACCCTCCGGATTGAACTCCCACATCCGGAGAGGCCGACGTTTGCACGGCAACATCCGTCGGATTAACATCACTTGAATTATGCTAACAAGATTTATGACCCTCTCAAGAAGCTCCCAGATGCGATTCTGCAGTATTGGTACATCACCAGCGGACCCCCAATTCCGTCCTACGTCGGTCCAAGACACCAACTATGATGGAGGGCCCGAGCGGAACTCGGGGGCGGCTACCCACTTTATGCCTCTAGGAGCCGTAACATAAAACCACCTCCGTTGCCATACATCGGATACTTCCAGGAAAGAACCCTCTGGCCATGGGGCATCAGCGTTCCTGCTTATTATGGCACCTCCGCACTCCGCATGTCGCCCTTCGATCATCTTCGGCTTCACATTGAAGGTCTTGAGCCATAAGCCGAAGTGTGGGGTGACATGGAGAAAACCCTCGCACACAATAATGAATGACGAGATATGGAGGATAGCGTCCGGAGCCAGCTCATGAAAATCCAACCCATAGTAGAACATGAGCCCCCTCACAAAGGGGTCGAGGGTGAGGCCCAGGCCTCGAAGGAAGTGAGGGACAAACACAATGCTCTCATTGGGCTCCGGTGTAGGGATAACCTACCCTGGAGCAGGAAGCCTGTGCTGGATATCGACGGTTAGGTATCCGACCTCCCTAAGCTTCGTAATGTCCTCCTCTTGGATCGAGGAGGCCACCCACCGGCCTTTTGCGTCGGATCCAGACATATTGGAGGATCTGGGGTGTTGGAGCTTAGGTCTTGGGTGTTAGAACTCGAGGTGTCACAAGGAGCAAGGGAGGTGGAAAAGAGGCATAGGCCTCGACCCCTTTATAAAGGGGATGAATATCAAGAGTCCTCAGCGTGACCGCTTGAGACTTATCCAAAACTACACGGAGTCATACCAACGGTCGTCATGGGGTCACACACGCCCATATTGATGAAAGATCCCGTAATAAGAGGAACACGATCTCTGCTTTTGCATGACGTGCCAATAAAACCGCCTCGCAATGCGAGTCGAGGTGGGGCAAGAAATGCCGGTTCGTGTTGGACCAGGCCACGATGCAAGGGCACGACATATGAAGATTGCCAGCTGAACGGATTTATGCTATGTTCCCTACAATGGTATGTGAAGATCATTTTGCAGATCCGGACGCGGTCTACGTGTTCGATAATTACCTTGGAGTATTCAGAGAAGGAACCCGCCTTGCAATGCCAAAGACAAGACTGCGCACCGGACTCATCGTCATTGAAGCCTGGTTCAGGGGCTACTGAGGGAGTCCTGGATTAGGGGGTATCCGGACAGCCGGACTATATACATCGTCCGGACTATTGGAGCGTGAAGATACAAGACTCAAGACTACGACCCGTGTCCGGATGGGACTCTCCTTGGCGTGGAAGACAAGCTTGGCGATCCGGATATTATGTTTCCTTCCATGTAACCGACTCCGTGTAAACCCTAGCCCTCTCCGCTGTCTATATAAACCGGAGAGGTTGGTCCTTAGAAGGCCGATCAAAATTACAATCATACCATCATAGGCTAGCTTCTAGGGTTTAGCCTCTACGATCTCATGGTAGATCTACTCTTGTACTACTCATATCTTCAACATTAATCAAGCAGGAAGTAGGGTTTTACCACCATCGAGAGGGCCCGAACTTGGGTAAACATCGTGTCCCTTGCTTCCTGTTACCATCAGCCTAAGATGCACAGATCGGGACCCCCTACCCGAGATCCGCCGGTTTTGTCACCGACACCTATCTTGCAAGTCTATAGTCACCTATTATGTGTTATGATCCGACAACCCCGAAGTGACAGTAATCGGGATACTTCTCGGTGATGACCGTAGTTTGAGGAGTTCATGTATTCACTATGTGCTAATGCTTTGTCCTGGTTCTCTACTAAAAGTAGGCCTTAATATTCCTTAGTTTCCGTTAGGACCCCGCTACCACGGGAGGGTAGGACAAAAGATGTCATGCAAGTTCTTTTCCATAAGCACGTATGACTATTTACGGAATACATGCCTACATTACATTGATGAACTGGAGCTAGTTCTGTGTCACCCTATGTTCTAGCTATTACATGAGGAATCGCATCCGGCATAATTATCCATGACTGATCCGTTGCCTACGAGCTTTTCATATATTGTTCTTCGCTTATTTACTTTTCCGTTGCTACTGTTACAACTACTACAAAACCCCAAAAACTATTATCTTTACTTTTGCCACTGTTACCTTTATTATCATACTACTTTGCTACTAAATACTTTGCCGCAGATACTAAGTTATCCAGGTGTGGTTGAATTGACAACTCAACTACTAATACTCAAGAATATTCTTTGGCTCTCCTTGTGTCGAATCAATAAATTTTGGTTGTACTTCACCCTCGAAAGCTGTTGCGATCCCCTACACTTGTGGGTTATCAAGACTAATTTCAGGCGCCGTTGCCAGGGAGCATAGCTCTATTCTCTGAGTCACTTGGGATTTATATCTGTTGATCACTATGAAGAAGTTGAAAGACGCTAAAACCAAGATCTATCCCTCAACTACGAGGGGAGGTAAGGAACTGCCATCTAGCTCTGCACTAGATTCTCCTTCTGTTATTAGTAAACTTGCGACACCTAAACCTGTACTGCTATGAATTCTGATATGTCGCATGTTATTGATGATGCCACTTCTGCTATATATGATGAAACTACTTCTGTGCGTGATACTACTTTGCCATTAGGTGAATTTCTTGATGAACAACTTGCTAGAGTTAGGGGGAATGAAAATTGAGAAGATGCTATTATTGATGATAGTGATGATGAAGGTTCCCCCAATGATTATGTATTGCCTGTTGTTCCTAAGGGTTATTGTCGGTGTCAAAACCGGCGGATCTCGGGTAGGGGGTTCCGAACTGTGCGTCTAGGCGGATGGTAACAGGAGACAAGGGACACCATGTTTTTACCCAGGTTCGGGCCCTCTCGATGGAGGTAAAACCCTACTCCTGCTTGATTAATATTGATGATATGGGTAGTACAAGAGTAGATCTACCACAAGATCGGAGTGGCTAAACCCTAGAAGCTAGCCTATGGTATGATTGTTGTTCGTCCTACGGACTAAAACTCTCTGGTTTATATAGACACCGGAGAGGGCTAGGGTTACACAGAGTCGGTTACAATGGGAGGAGATCTTCATATCGTATCGCCAAGCTTGCCTTCCACGCCAAGGAAAATCACATCCGGACACGGGACGGAGTCTTCAATCTTGCATCTTCATAGTTCGGGAGTCCGGCCAAAGGTCTTAGTCCGGCCATCCGGACACCCCCTAATCCAGGACTCCCTCAGTAGCCCCTGAACCAGGCTTCAATGACGACAAGTCCGGCGCGCAAGTTGTCTTCAGCATTGCAAGGCGGGTTCCTCCTCCGAATATTCCATAGAAGATGTTGAACACCAGGGTAGTGTCGGGCTCTGCAAAATAAGTTCCACATTCCGCCGTAGAGAGAATAATATTTGTATCAATCGGATCTGTTGACGTATTCTGCGGCGTGACATCATGCCACGGCCATGCTTTTATTCATTTTGTTGTTCCACCTCAGCGCGTTTAGCGAGGCGGTTTCCTTGGCTCGTCTGGTCAAAGCAGAGATCATGTCCCCTTATTCCGGGATTCTCATCAATACGGGTGTGGGTAACCCAACCGCGCCATCAACCGCGACGCTTGGGAGATAAGCGAGTTTTATTAGGCCGGTGGGGGGCTCGTAGTTTTGGCCGCCCATATAAGGGGATAAGAATCTGCCCTTTCCATTCACGCCCTCTTCCTCCTCTGCTTATCCATCCCCGCGCGCTCGAGCTCCAGCGCCCAAGCCCGCACTTCCCACCTCAACCTTCTCCAACCATGTCCGGAGTGGGAGGTAGATGGATGGCCTCCTCCGTAACGGAGGGGCAAATCAAAAAGCTGAGGAAGGCCGGATACTTACCTGACGACATCGCGCACCGGCTTCCAGATGTGGGGCAACTCATCCCCACCCCGGGCCCCATGAGAGGGTTGTTTTTCTTCCTCATTTCCTCCGTGGACTGGGTTTTCCTCTTCACCGGTTCGTCCGGGGGCTCATGTCCTACTACGGCCTGGACTTCCACGATCTGGCCCCGAACTTCATCCTCAATATCTGGGCATTTATCGTCGTGTGCGAGGCCTTCTTCCGCATCCAGCCCCACTTTGGCCTATGCCTGAAGATCTTCAGCGTCAAGCCGAAGGTCGTGCAAGGCCGACAGGCGGAATGCGGAGGTGCCATGGTGGGCAAGATAGCCAACGTCACCTGGCTCGAGGGTGCCTTCGTGGAAACCATCAAAGGGTGGCAATCGGGGTGGTTTTATATCACCGAGCTGCGTGACCCTAAATGGGCAGTGGCCCCCGAATTTCGATCCGGCATCCCCACCCGGCTCATATCTTGGAAAGAGACGGGCCTGTCGTGGGGTAATCCGGAAGAGGTGACCGGACTCCAAACCTGCGTCCGAGACCTGGTGACCAAGAAGGTCAAGTTTGTCAACGTGGTCCAGGTCATGCTCTTCCGCCAGATCCTCCCGTGTCAACGACGGGACTTCAGTTTGTGGGAGTTCGACCCGGCCCAGCACCAGACTCTATCCCGGCTCTTCGAAACGAAGCACGAGGACGCCTGGAAGGTGCTTTTCAAGAGTTCCGAGGTCTCCCCTCCCGTCACCGAGGATTGCGGATTCTGCGCCAAACGTCAAGCCTCCGAAGTAAGCTTACATTTAGTCCCTTATGGGATACCCGATTTTCATAGTGTGACTTTATGTGGGATCTAAACTCCCGTTCCTTTGATAGGACTGGAAGAGGACATCCGGACAGTTTGACTGTCCGACCCCTTTTCCTGAAGGCCCAGTAGACGCACACCTAGCGAAGCTACTGGTTCCGGCACCTCTCTTGGTGCCAGAGAAGAAGGCCAAGGAGAAGGCCACGGGGACCCAAAAGATTTCCCGGCGCCTGGTGTCGTCGGATTTGCCCGACGGCCCCAACGCACTCTCCGCCTCCGAAGACAAGGAGGAGGAAGAAGAAGATGCTTCTCCCCCTCCAACGGGGGGAGGAAAGAAGAGAAAGGCCGCCCCAACTGGGGAAGCCGGAGGGTCCAAGAAGGGGAAGACCCTTCTGCCGGACTACGCCCCCGACGCCGAAGACGGCGGGGGGACTGGCCATCCAGGGTCAAGCCCCTGGCAAAATCGTAAGTGTCCGGCTACCCGAATGACTTATTGCACTCCTTTATTATTCGATAGCTTTTAACGCCGAAGCTAATCATGCAGTCCTCCCAGAGCTCAGCTTGGCGATTCGTCGAGCGGATCTCTGAATTCGTCAGACGTGAATAGCGCTTCACTTCCGACGGCCTCCTCCCCTCTCCCTACAGACGATGCTGAGGTGGAGTCCCGTAGGGGACAAAACCAGGAGGAGGTGGTCCTGGAGGCGCCACAAGGCAACCTTCCACACTCCAGCCCCAAAGGGGGTAAAGCCCCGGAGGGATCTAAGTCCGGCCCCGGGCCGGACACTGCTCCGGAACCATTAGCGGTTCCAGAGTCCGACAGGCGGCGCCTTCATAAGAAGGGCAGGCCTGCGACGCCGGCGACTTTCGTCCACCCGGAGGCGCCGGACAATTTGCTGGAGGCGCTTAACGGCGCCTCCATCGACGAAGAACACTACACTGTTATGAGTGCGGTGATTCAGAAGGTTCAGTCAGCCAAGAGCGGGCTGACGGAAGCCTGCACAAGCCTGTTAACGGGCTTTGAGGTATGTGTTCAAAAACATATATAAAAAATATTACCACATAGACAGTAGCCCCTGATGCTCAGTTCGGTGTTCGGAAAGAAAAGCTGAGCTGAGGATCTAAAAAGATATACGCAGGAGTCTAATAGAAATATGTCAATATGGGAATGCAGGCTGCGCTGCTGACCTCTGCCGCACTGACTGCGGAGGTCAATGCATTGAAGGAAAGCCTCGAGCGGTCCGAGAGCGAGCTCGGCCGTGCCAAGAAGCAGCTCGAGGATATAGTACCTCCTGTAAATGTATATAGAAATACTTGGTTGCAAAATAATAACAGGACCAACATTAATGTTGCAGGAGCCACGACCGAGGTGGCGACCCTGAAAGAGGCGGTCTCCAAGGCCGAAAAGAGTGCAACCTTGGAGCGCACCGAGCGAGAGAAGCAGGAGGCGCGGGTGGCGGAGGTGCGGCAAGAGCTCCAGGCTCTCGTGGAAAAACACAATAGTTTGGAGCGTGACTCGAAGACTCGAGAGTCCGAGCTTGCCTTGGCTCTTGAGAGTGCCAAGACCGCTAAGGCCGAAGCCCAGAAGGCCCTTCAGGAAATCGAGGCGATGAAGAAGATAGCGGCGGGTAAGGCATTCTTTATGCAAAGCAAAAATATAAAAGCTAATTATCTGCTACTTACCCGAATCCGGAGCTCTCCAGGAGCGTTCGCCGATCTGCCCTGTAGTGTGTCTGATGCCGCCGCATACTACCGAGCCGAAGAGGGGAGCTCGACGGAAAAAGTGTTCTGGTCTCAGTATGCTGAGGCCGAACATCCGGTGCCCCTGAGCGACCAGCTGAAGCAGCTGGTCGAGCTCCACAAGGTGGCCGAACAGGCCATGAATGGCCTGATAGCTCGGCTGTGGCCTGGAGAAGTCATGCCTGGGAGCTACTTCGGTCTGGTGCGGCGGCTGGTGGACGCGTGTCCGTGGATTGAGGTCGTTAAGCGCTCCGTTTGTATTGAAGGTGCCCGTCGGGCCCTTGCCCGTGCTAAGGTGCACTGGGGCAAGCTAGATGCGGAGAAGCTGTTGACAGACGCGCCACCACCGGGCAAGGAGTATCGTACGCCCGAGATGTATTATAATGGCGTTCTGAAGGGTGCCCGCCATATAGCGGATGAGTGCTCCAAAGATGTAATTTTTGAGTAGACTCGCATTTGTTATCCTGTACGGTGAAGCTTTGTTCATATGCATTAAGCAACGCTTGTTAATTTAAAATATTACCTTCTGTGCGGCCGTTTATCAAATCTGAGAGATGCAAGTCGTCGGCTTCGACCCCCATGCCACGAGTGCTGGGGTGTTCGGGATAAACCTGAGCGCTCTTGTTCCCATTCTTGGGTCCATCTAGGGAGGCGTTCAGCACAACGAACCAGGCCGTCGGACTTATAATGCTTTATCACTCTCACTTAGCCATAGAATTCTATAATTTTAAATTTCGGCGAAGCCCCTAGTATTCAGAAGACCGAGTTCGGGGCGCTATCCACGCCTAGGCCGGATAAGTCCGGTTCCTCGCTCGAAGCAGCATAAGTCTTTAAGGACTCGAAGAAACCTCACGAACAGCGACCAGTCTCTCGCACTATCATGACAGTCAGTTTTAGCTTTCTCTACTGAGGTGTTAACCCAGCTCAACTGGGGCACAATCGCAGTAGTTCTCCCAGCGCTACCTTAGCCAACAATGCGGAACGTAAGGTACCAAAACATGGGAGCCTGGCAAACCCAACTATTGACCAAAGACATGATTCAGAGCCGATGCATATAGTGCTATAAGTTCGGGGTGCCGCACTCGTTAGAGTGTTCGGTCTTCTCACACCATGTTATGGGGTGTTGTAAGCCCCTGTTGTATTATCCGTACCAAAGTGTACGGTTGCAGAATGTCATGACTGAACATATTTGTATATATAAAAATAGATAAGTACAATAATAGGTATGAGCTATATATTGTTTATTAAAAAAGGGCTGCTGCAAACGCAGAACGATACAAGAAGTGCCGCAAGCAAGAGATGGGAGTATTTGACATATTCCCCTCCAGGGGCAAGCTGCGGGATTGTAAGTAAAACAGTTATTAAACTCGTTATAGAGACCACCTGGACATTTGACGTGGCTTGCTTCCTCCCTGGCTGTTGCATCATGGGTTCGGCGAGTGTATTGCCGGACATGCCTTCCGAATAGTTGGGTCCTGAAAGTGTGTGAAAAGGAAAACGGCTAAATAGGGAGCCCCTTAGTGCGGTTGAGCCGCATTCTGGGCGTGCCGTTGTTGTGCCCCTCCCCTTATGCCCATGGTATCTCTAAGGCGTAATTATGTACGCGTGCTACCAGTATCGCCGTTTGGCGGGGGCTGGGGTTGGGGCCGCACTGCTATGCTTGCTCGGAATGTGCCATCCGTATTTGTTGTAGGTTACTTCGGGCTCGCTTGATGTTGTCCGGACGTTTGACGCCTGGATTGGAGAACTGCCTTGAGAGGCTACTCTGTACTTCCGCCGCCAGGGCCGCTGTGTGATCCTCCGTTCGGAGAGAGCGTTCGGTGTTTCCGTTTACCGTGATGACTCCGCAAGGTCCTGGCATCTTGAGCTTGAGATATGCGTAGTGCGGCACCGCATTGAATTTTGCAAATGCGGTTCGTCCGAGCGGGCGTGATAGCCGCTACGGAATGGGACTATGTCGAAGATTAACTCCTCGCTCCGAAAGTTATCCGGGGATCCGAAGACCACCTCGAGTGTGACCGAGCCTGTATAGCTAGCCTCTACCCCTGGTATGACACCTTTGAAGGTTGTCTTTGTGGGTTTAATCCTTGAAGGATCGATGCCCATTTTTCGCACTGTGTCCTGATAAAGAAGGTTCAGGCTACTGCCGCCGTCCATTAGGACTCTGGTAAGGTGAAATCTGTCGATAATTGGGTCTAGGACCAGTGCGGCGAATCCGCCGTGACGGATGCTGGTGGGATGGTCCCTTCGATCGAAGGTGATCGGGCAGGAGGACCATGGGTTGAACTTTGGGGCGACTGGCTCCAGTGCATAGACGTCCTTGAGAGCATGCTTCCGCTCCCTTTTGGGGATGTGGGTTGCGTATATCATATTCACAGTCCGAACTTGCGGGGGAAATCCCTTCTGTCCTTTGTTGTTCGGCGGCCGGGGCCCCTCCTCGTCACCGCTATGTAGCCCCTTGTCTCTGGTCTCGGCACTTAACTTGCCTGCCTGCTTGCACACCCAACAATCCATGTTGGTGTGATTGGCTGGCTGTTCGGGGGTGCCATGTATCTGGCACGAGCGGTCGAGTATCCGGTCTAAGCTGGATGGGCCCTGAGGGTTTCTTTTGAATGGCTTCTTCCGCTGACCCGGTTTAGAGCCTCTGAACCCGGCATTGACTGCCGTATCTTCAGTATTCTCATAGTTAATGCGGCGCTTATGCTTGTTGCGACGTGACCTGCCGTTGTTATCCTTGGTATCCGAATTGCCGGGGCTCTTGGTTATGTTATTGCTACGAGCTAGCCAGCTGTCTTCTCCCACACAGAAGCGGGTCATGAGTGTCGTGAGGGCTGCCATAGACCTCGGCTTTTCCTGTCCTAGGTGCCGGGCAAGCCATTCGTCTCGGATGTTGTGCCTGAAGGCTGCGGCGTCCGGACAATCGACTATTTGTTTTTTCTTGGTTAGGAACCGTGTCCAGAATTGTCTGGACGATTCCTCTGGCTGCTGGATTATGTGGCTTAGGTCATCGATGTCTGGTGGTCGCACATACGTGCCCTGGAAGTTGTCAAGGAATGCGGATTCCAGGTCCTCCCAACAACTAATTGACTCTGCTGGTAGGCTGTTAAGCCAATGTCGAGCTAGTCCTTTAAGCTTGAGCGGGAGGTATTTGATGGCGTGTAGATCATCACCACAGGCCATGTGGATATGAAGGAGATAATCCTCGATCCATACCGCAGGATCTGTTGTGCCATCGTATGATTCAATGTTTACGGGTTTGAAGCCCTCGGGGATTTGATGATCCATTACTTCGTCTGTGAAGCATAGTGGGTGTGCGGCGCCCCTGTACTGGGCTATATCACGACGCAGCTCGGACGAGCTTGGTCTGTTGTATTCGGCCGGGCCATACTTATTGTGTCCGGCGTGACGGCTAGTGTCACGTGAAGCGTGGTGCCCATGTGATCCGTAGATCGATCTTGTTTGCCTTGCCTTATTCTCCAAGATGTCGCAGGTCTATTGCGTCTCCCCGTACTCTGTTATGTTTTGAGCGGTGTCGGGGTGCGGCTTGGGTTGAGGGCCTGAAGGCCTCTCTATCGCGGCCACGGGGTGGCCGATCGGGCGCATCGTACGCTGGTGATGTAGGTTTAGTTGCTTCCTCCTCAAGTTGGGGTAGCAGCCTGCGCTTTGGGTAGCTCTTGGATGGGCGTTCTAGTTTATACTCTTCGGCCGCCAGGACTTCGGTCCATCTGTCGGCTAGCAAGTCTTGGTCAGCTCTAAGCTGCTGCTGTTTCTTCTTGAGGCTGCTTGCCGTGGCTACGAGCCTGCGTTTGAAACGCTCTTGTTCGACGGGATCCTCTGGCACGACGAATTCGTCGTCGTCGAGGCTTGCCTCGTCTTTGGAGGGAGGCATGTAATTGTCGTCCTCATCCTCTTTGTCGGCCGCTCTCTCATGAGGGCTGGCTCCTTCATCCTCCTACACTGAATCCTGCTGGAGGGGTTGTCTTCGGCACTGTCCGGTGTGTTGTTATCTCCGGTGCCGGAATCGCCATTTTTGCTTTGGCGGGACTTAGAGCGGCGCCGCTGACGTCGGTGCTTGGGTTGCTTCTTGGAGGGGTCATCCTCCGTTTTCTTCTTGCCATCCCCCGCTTTAGGGGTGTCCACCATGTATATGTCATATGACGAGGTGGCTTTCCAGTTCCCTATAGGTGCTGGTTCTTGATCATCTCCTTCATCAGCGTCCATGTCGTCGATGTCTTCGGAGTCAAAGTCGAGCATGTCGGTTAAATCGTCGACAGTGGCTACGAAGTGGGTGGTGGGTGGGCTACGAATTTCTTCGTCGTCCGCATCCCAACCGTGTTGACCGTAGTCCGGCCAGGGCTCTCCTGACAAAGAGAGAGACTTTAACGAATTCAGGATATTGCCGAAAGGCGAGTGCTGGAAGACATCCGCGGCGGTGAACTCCATGACCGGAGCCCAATCGGGCTTAATTGGAAGAGGTGCGGGATTTACGGAGTCCAGATCGGAGTCCGGCACCTTGGAGTCACGGGCCTTGCGAGGGACTAGGCTGGTATCCGACTCTATCGCCGTAGAGGTTGCAGCTTCCGAGGCGGCGTCCAACCGTCCGGCCCCGACTGGCGCAGCAGGCTTCGAGCTAATGGTCGGAGTGGACACCTGAGCGACGCTCTGGGTGTTGTCCGATGACAGAGCTAAATCATGCCCATCGTGACAGTGCGGCGCACCCGGTCGTGGTTCGAATCCGTCGAAGATCAAGTCCCCGCGGATGTCGGCCGTGCAGTTTATTCTTCCAAACCTGACCTGGTGGCCAGGGGCGTAGCTTTCGATCTGCTCCAGATGGCCGAACGAGTCGGCCCGTAGTGCGAAGCCGCCGAATACGAAGATCTGTCCGGGGAGAAAAGTCTCATCCCAGACCACATCGCGATTGTCGAGCGAAGAAGCCATCGGGCCTAAAGGTGACGACACAGAGGAACTCTCAATGAAAGCACCAATGTCGGTGTCAAAACCGGCGGATTTCGGGTAGGGGGTCCCGAACTGTGCGTCTAGGCGGATGGTAATAGGATACAAGGGACACGATGTTTTTACCCAGGTTCGGGCCCTCTCGATGGACGTAAAACCCTACTCCTGCTTGATTAATATTGATGATATGGGTAGTACAAGAGTAGATCTACCACGAGATCGGAGTGGCTAAACTCTAGAAGCTAGCCTATGGTATGATTGTTGTTCGTCCTACGGACTAAAACTCTCCGGTTTATATAGACACCGGAGAGGGCTAGGGTTACACAGAGTTAGTCACAATGGGAGGAGATCTTCATATCGTATCGCCAAGCTTGCCTTCCACGCCAAGGAAAATCCCATCCAGACACGGGACGGAGTCTTCAATCTTGTATCTTCATAGTCTGGGAGTCCAGCCAAAGGTCTTAGTCCGGTCATCCGGACACCCCCTAATCCATGACTCCCTCAGTTATGTTATGAATGAAGAAGCTGCTAGGGAAATCTTTGCTTGCAATGATAGATATGATCTTAAGAAACTATTATCTAAATGGAAGCAGCAGTCTCTTAATGCCAGAATGAAACCTGGCCCTACTTTTGCTACTTCACCTATCTGTGTGACTGATAAGGATTATGAATTCTCTATTGATCCTGAGATTATTACTCTAGTTGAATCTGATCCTTTTTATGGCCTTGAATCTGAAACTGTTGTGGCACATCTTACCAAGTTGAATGATATAACTACCCTATTTACTCATGATGAGAAATCTTGCAATTTTTATATCCTTAAGATATTTCCGTTCTCACTAAAGGGTGATGCTAAGACTTGGTATAATTCTCTTGCTCCTGGTTGTGTGCGTAGTCCCTAGGATATGATTTATTACTTCTCTGCTAAATATTTCCCTGCTCATAAGAAACAAGCTGCCTTGCGGGAAATATATAACTTTGTGAAATCAAAGAAGAGAGTCTCCAACAAGCTTGGGGGAGGCTTCTTCGGTTACTTAATGATTTGCCTGATCATCCTCTCAAGAAAAACGAAATACTTGATATCTTTTATAATGGACTAACCGATGCTTCCAAGGACTACTTGGATAGTTGTGCTGGTTGTGTTTTCAGGGAAAGAACAGTCGACGAAGCTGAAATATTATTGAATAATATGTTGACTAATGAAAATAATTGGACTCTTCCTGAGCCAATTCCCGAGGCAATTCCTGAACCAATTGAGCCAACTCCTGAGCCTATTCCTAAATCCACTCCGAAGAAGGGAGGTGTTTTATTTCTCAGTCCTGAAGATATGCAAGAGGCAAAGAAATCAATGAAAGAAAAAGGTATTAAAGCTGAAGATGTTAAGAATTTACCTCCTATTGAAGAAATACATGGTCTTAATATACCGCCTGATGAAGAACCACATTGTCTTGATAACCCGACACACGTAGTAAAGGTAAATTCTCTCTATAGATATGATAAAGTTGAAATACCCTCTACTAAATTTCATAGCCCATGCTTGGATGAATTTGATGACTTTATGGCTAGACAAGAGAGTTTTAATGCTTATGTTGGTAGAGAGTTAAAGAATAATGCTTTCGAGATAGGACACGTAAGCGATAACTTGGCTAGAGTTAAAGGTGAACTGCAACTCATTAGCAAATATACTTCTATGGTTGCTACTCAAGCTGAGCAAGTACTTAAAGCTCAAAATGATTTGCTTGATGGATTAAATAATAAGAATAAGTTTGATGTTAGAGTGGCTACTAGAACTGGTAGAATGACTCAGGAACCTTTGTATCCTGAAGGCCACCCTAAGAGAATCGAGCAAGATTCTCAGAGAAATAATTTAGAGGCACCTAGTTCTTCCAAAAAGAAGAAAAAGAAAAACGATAGGACTTTGCATGCTTCTAGTGAACCTACTGTAGACACATATGAGAATCCCAATGATATTTCTATTTCTGATGCTGAAACACAATCAGGTGATGAACATGAACCTAGTGATAATGTTAATGATAATGTTCATGTTGATACTCAACCTAGCAAAAACAATGATGTAGAGATTGAACCTGCTGTTGATCTTGATTACCCACAATCAAAGAATCAACATTATGATAAGAAATATTTTGTTGCTAGGAAGCACTGTAAAGAAAGAGAACCATGGGTTCAGAAACCCATGCCCTTTCCTCCTAAACCATCCAACTCAAAGGATGATGAGGATTTTGAGCGCTTTGCTGAAACGATTAGACCTATTTTCTTACGTATGCGCTTAACTGATATGCTCAAAGTAAATCCTTATGCTAAGTATATGAAGGATATCATCACAAATAAAAGAAAGATACCGGAAGATGAAATTTCCACCATGATTGCTAATTACACTTTTAAGGGTGGAATACCAAAGAAACTTGGAGATCCAGGTGTCCCAACTATACCATGCTCCATTAAAAGAAATTATGTTAGAACCGCTTTATGTGATCTTGGAGCCGGTGTCAGTGTTATGCCTCTCTCTTTATATCGTAGACTCGAATTGAATAAGTTGACACCTAGTGAAATATCTTTGCCAATGGCTGATAAATCAACTGCTATACATGTCGGTATTTGTGAGGATGTGGCTGTTGTGGTTGGAAATGTCACTATTTTGACGGACTTTGTTATTCTTGATATTCCCGAGGACGATAGTATGTCTATTATCCTTGGTAGACCTTTTCTTAATACTATAGGGGCTGTTATTGATTGCAACAAAGGCAGTGTCACTTTTCATGTTAGTGGTAATGAGCATACGGTACACTTACCAAGGAAACAATCTCAAGTTCATAGCATCAATTCTATTGGAAAAGTTCAAACTATTATTATTGGAGGTTTTGAATTTCCTCTCCCTACTGTCAAGAAAAAGTAGGATATTCTTATTGTTGGGGATTTTCATATCCCCGTTGAGGTAACTTAGTGTTATTCGAAATTTCTCCGGTTCCGTATTATTCGAAGTGAGTTTATTAACAAGACTTGATCAACCTTGTTAGTGGATTCATTTTGATGATCATGAGATGGATGAAACTAGAAGGCACAACCTTCTGTATCCTCTTTTTACTTTCTATTTTTTAGAATAAATAAAGCAAAAATAGTATTATCCATCTGCTTTCTGATTTATCCGTGCATAAAAAAATATCCCGAAAATAAAAGTGCTCCAAATGCCCTGCAAATTTAGTATGATTTTTATGAAATATTTGAGGATTTTGGGCACTAAAAACATTGCAGGAGGGGCAAGCACCAGGCCACGAGAGTGGAGGGCGCCCCCCTATAGGGCGCGCCCCCTGTCTTGTGGGCCCCTGGTGCCCCCCTCCACTTATGCCAGCACCCACACACTTCATCTTCTACCCAAAAAAATCCCCATCCAGGTCAAGCACGAGTTCTAGCTCGTTTTGCTGCAATTTTCGATCTCCTTGCTCAAAGCTCCATTTACAAAACTGCTTTGGGAGATTGTTGCTTGGTATGTGACTCCTCCATTGGTCCAATTAGTTTTTGTTCTAGTGCTTTATTCATTGCAAATTTTTGCTGCATAGGTGACCATGTTCTTGAGCTTGCATGTTAAATTTATGAGGTCCCAAACAATTCCAGTGCATGATATAGGCTCTAGGCATTTGTAGGAGTAGTTGCTACCAATCTTGTTCAATTTTATTCACTTTTATTTTGAAGTTACTAAAATTTCAGAAATTTTCAAAAAAAGAATTATGCTTAGAAGAATGTACCAAGGTGGTTCCTCGGCAAAGAAAGGGCCAAGGATTGCTATACGTGAGCAAGATATTGAATTGCCGAGGGACACAGACGTACGAGCTTGTAAGTGGCCATCCGATGATTTTATGGTCAAAGCAGGCTTCAAGGAGGAATTTGACGCGTATGTGCGTAATGCCGAGCTGGAGGACTTCTTACAAGATAAGTGTCTGCAGTATTATCAATTGACTGATTCTTTTGTGCGGAGGTTCAAATATAACTGTGCCCGTAATTCTCCTAGTGTCATATTTGATATTTATGATACATCTTATACCATGGATTTAGAGGATTTCACAACTGTTTGCAAACTCCCGCAGTGGGGTAATATTAATGATCCTCACAAATCTGAATTTAGAGATTTTCTTGCTAGTATTACTGTGGGGGAATCTAGGGACATAGCACAAGCTACCATAGGGAGCATTCATTTTCCTGCTATACATTATTTTGCTCTCTTCATTGGTAGATGTATTAACGGTAAGGATGAAGCATGTCACATGTGTGTCCCTGATCTGTGTGTCCTCAAGAGTGCTCTGTTAGGTTTTAAAGGTTATAACTTTGGGGCAATAGTTGCACGTAGGTTGCAGAATAATAGTAGAAAGGGAGATTTATTTGGAGGAATTTATGCAACCCGTGTGGCTAATTATCTTGTTATATCCCCACGAGAGGGAGAATTAGAGGAACCCCATGGTAAAGATGTGGATGGCTTTGTTAATACTATCGCTGTAGAAGAGCCAAAGAAGGGTTCCGAGGCAAAAGTCTCTAGCATACACTTTCCTGTTTTACGCTACTTTTCCATATTCGCTAGTAGATGCTTGATTGGTCGTGGAAATAGTGGAAACTTAAGTGTTCCTGATATTATCATTCTTCAACATGCCTTGCTTGGAGACAATACTTTTAGTATGGGTGCCGTCGTTGCTAAACGGCTAGCCCTGAATCATACAAAAGGCCCCATATTTGGAGGTATCTATGCTGCACGTCTTGCTAGACATTTTCAGATACCCATTAGGCATCTTGAGAAAGAGGAGACAATATTGCCTCCTCACATTTTAGATTACAAGAGCATGGTAGCACACAAGTTTATTGTTGACAACGAAGATAGGATGCTCTTGTATAAACTTAAATTCAATAAGAAACACATTGAGATTATAATTTTGCCTGTGCCTCTGTTGTTTGATTTGCTTGCAGAAAATTTTCTTGTCACACCAGAAGCGGTGAACAATCATCGAGCCCAAGCTTTTACTCCAGAACCTGAACCTGAGCCGAAACTTGAACTGGACCCTTATCGTGCATCATCTGTTCAGTGGGATCCGGAGATGACCAGCCAGTGGTATCCTGATTACACCTCCCATTACACCAGGGAGAGTTGCGGCGGTCCTTGGTACTAGACCAACTTAGGCCAAAAGCCTAAGCTTGGGGGAGTACGTATTTCTCACCGACTTTACATTCATGTTCACACACTAGTCGTCGGTGCTCATACTCTTTCATTGTATTATCCATGCTAGTTTAAATTTCTTTTTCTAGTTTTCTTCTTGTGTGTTTGATAAACCTTAAGAAAAACCAAAAAATTAGTTAGTTTAATTTCCATGCTTGTAGTAGAAATTAAAATGAAAACCCAAAAAGATTTTTAGTTCTTCTTTTTACTTGTTTGGAGCTTTCCCGTGTAAATAGTTTTATTTTATTTTCTTTCCTTTGGGGGTCGAGAAGACCATATTGAAAATCTTTAGTGGCTCTCATATGCATGATTGTTTATTTAACCTAGAGCCCATATTACTTGTCTTCTCTCTTGAGTTGAATGTTTGCAGATTCCAGCTTAGTCCAATGCACATGCACTCTTATTATTATACACATCGTTCGGTCATGCAAGTGAAAGGCAATAATGACGATATATGATGGACTTATTGAGATGAGAAAAGCTGTTATGAACTCGACCTCTCTTTTTTTATAAATACGATGAGTTCATCGTTTCTGAGTCAGCTTATTATGAAGTAAACATATTTGCAATGACATCTAGAAATTATAGTTGCTTGTGCCATGCTTGATTAGCTATGAGTTATAATGGTTTACCTTGCGTGCCAACATGCTATTTATGATGTGGTATGATGGGATGGTATCCTCCTTTGAATGAATTAAGTGACTCGACTTGGCACATGTTCACACATGTAGTTGAATCAAATCAACATAGCCTTCATGATATTTATGTTCATGGTGGATTATATCCTACTCATGCTTGTATTCAGTGTGAATTAATTTTAATGCATGTTCATGACTGTGTCGCTCTCTCAGTTGGTCGCTTGCCAGTCTTATTTGCTAGCCTTCACCTGTACTAAGCGGGAATACTGCTTGTGCATCCAAACTCCTTAAACCCCAAAGTTGCTCCATATGAGTCCACTATACCTTCCTATATGTGATATTTACCTACCGTTCCAAGTAAATTTCTATGTGCCAAACTCCAAACCTTCAAATGAAATTCTGTTTTGTATGCTCGAGCAGCTCATGTTACAACTAGGGCTGCCTATATCTTCCATGCTAGGTGGGTTATTCTCAAGAGGAGTGGACTCCGCTCCTCATTCACGAGAAAGGGCTGGTAACCGGGATGCCCAGTCCCATGATCCAAAAAGATCAAAGCAAATCAAAATAATTAAACAAAATTCCCCCAGGGCTGTTGTTAGTTGGAGGCACTCGTTGTTTCGAGCAAGCCATGGATTGATGCTTGTTGGTGGTTGGGGGAGTATAAACCTTTACCATTCTGTTTGGGAACTGCCTATAATGCATGTAGTATGGAAGATACAACCATCTCATAGTTGTTTTGTTGACAGTGAAAGTATGCCGCTCAAAATGTTATTCAATCTCTATTTTAAAATCGAGCTCTAGCACCTCTATAAATCCCTGCTTCCCTCTGTGAAGGGCCTATCTATTTACTTTTATGTTGAGTCATCACCCTTCTTATTAAAAAGCACCCGCTGGAGAGCACACTGTCATTTGCATTCATTACTATTGGTTTATATTGGGTATGACTTGACTGGATCTCTTTTACCATGAATTACAATGTTTAGTCAGTCCTTGATCTTTAAAGGTGCTCTGCATTTATGTTTTGCGGTCTCGGAAAGGGCTAGCGAGATACCATTTTGTTATATCATGTTATGATTGTTTTGAGAAAGTGTTTTCATCCGAGTTTTATTATTATGGCTCGCTACCTGATTATGCTATTGATATGAGTAATTGTGATACCCAAGTGTTATTGTGAGTATGGTTAGTTCATAATATTTGCTGAAACTTGAATGCTGGCTTTTCATGTTTACAACAACAAGAGCAAATAGAGTTTGTAAAAGTTTTTCTTTATCACTTTTAGTTTATCAACTGAATTGCTTGAGGATAAGCAAAGGTTTAAGCTTGGGGGAGTTGATACGTCTCCAACTTATCTACTTTTCCAAACACTTTTGCCCTTGTTTTGGACTCTAACTTGCATGATTTGAATGAAACTAACCCGGACTGACACTGTTTTCAGCAGAACTGCCATGATGTTGTTTTATGTGTAGAAAAGAAAAGTTCTCGGAATGTCCTGAAAACCCACGGAGGCACTTTTTGGAATTAATAATAATTTCTGGGCAAAAGAAATACATCAGGGGGCGCAGGGCCTGTCGACGAGACAGGGGGGCGCCCCCCTATCTCGTGGGCCCCCTGGACCTCCACCGACCTCAACTCCAACTGCATATATTCACGTTCGTGGAGAAAAAAATCAGGGAGAAAGTTTCATCGCCTTTGACGACACGGAGCCGCCGCCAAGCCCTAATCTCTCTCGGGAGGGCTGATCTGGAGTCTGTTCGGGGCTCCAGAGAGGGGGATTCATCGCTGTCGTCATCATCAACTATCCTCCATCACCAATTTCATGATGCTCACTGCCGTGCGTGAGTAATTCCATCATAGGCTTGCTAGACGGTGATGGGTTGGATGAGATTTACCATGTAATCAAGTTAGTTTTGTTAGGGTTTGATCCCTAGTATCCACTATGTTTTGAGATTGATGTTGCTATGACTTTGCTATGCTTAATGCTTGTCACTAGGGCCCGAGTGCCATGATTTCAGATCTGAACCTATTATGTTTTCATGAATATATGTGTGTTCTTGATCCTATCTTGCAAGTCTATAGTCACCTATTATGTGTTATGATCCGACAACCCCGAAGTGACAATAATCGGGATACTTCTCGGTGATGACCATAGTTTGAGGAGTTCATGTATTCACTATGTGCTAATGCTTTGTTCTGGTTCTCTATTAAAAGGAGGCCTTAATATCCCTTAGTTTCCGTTCGCCATTGCCACGGGAGGGTAGGACAAAAGATGTCATGCAAGTTCTTTTCCATAAGCACGTATGACTATTTACAGAATACATGCCTACATTACATTGATGAATTGGAGCTAGTTCTGTGTCACCCTATGTTATAGCTATTACATGAGGAATCACATCCGGCATAATTATCCATCACTGATCCATTGCCTACAAGCTTTTGATATATTGTTCTTCGCTTATTTACTTTTCTGTTGCTACTGTTACAACTACTACAAAAACCCAAAAACTATTATCTTTACTTTTGCCACTGTTACCTTTATTATCATACTACTTTGCTACTAAATACTTTGCTGCAGATACTAAGTTATCCAGGTGTGGTTGAATTGACAACTCAACTGCTAATACTCAAGAATATTCTTTGGCTCCCCTTGTGTCGAATCAATAAATTTGGGTTGTACTTCACCCTCAAAAGCTGTTGCGACCCCCTACACTTGTGGGTTATCAACGACCACGACGCTACGATGGTGATCCAGGTGTCAAGCCGGTGACGATGGAGATCATGACGTTGCTTCGGTGATGGAGATCATGAGCACAAGTTGATGATGGCCATATCATGTCATATATTTTGATTGCATGTGATGTTTATCTTTTATGCATCTTATTTTGCTTAGTACGGCGGTAGAATTATAAGATGATCCCTCACTAAAATTTCAAGGTATAAGTGTTCACCCCGAGTATGCACCATTGCAAAGGTTCTTCGTGCTGAGACACCACATGATGATCGGGTGTGATAAGCTCTACGTTCAAATACAACAGGTGCAAGCCAGATTTGCACACGCAGAATACTCATGTTAAACTTGACGAGCCTAGCATATACATATATGGCCTCGGAACACTAGAGACCGAAAGGTCGAACGTGAGTCATATAGTATATATGATCAACATAGTGATGTTCACCATTGAAAACTACTGCATCTCACGTGATGATCGGACATGGTTTAGTTGATTTGGATCATGTATCATTTAGATGACTAGAGTTATGTCTATCTAAGTGGGAGTTCTTAAGTAATATGATTAATTAAACTTAATTTATCATGAACTTAATTTATCATGAACTTAGTCCTGATAGTTTTTGCATATCTATGTTGTAGATCAATGGCCCGTGCTACCGTTCCTTTGAATTTTAATGCGTTCCTAGAGAAAGCTAAGTTGAAAGATGATGGCAGCAACTACACGGACTGGGTCCGTAACTTGAGGATTATCCTCATTGCTGCTCAGAAGAATTATGTCCTTGATGCACCACTCGGTGCGAGGCCTGCTGCAGGAGCAAAAGCTGATGTTGTGAACGCCTGGCAAGCTCGGCCTGACTACTACTCGTTAGTTCAGTGTGCCATGCTTTACGGCTTAGAATCGGGACTTCAAAGACATTTTGAACGTCATGGACCATATGCGATGTTCTAGGAGTTGAAGTTAATATTTAAAGCAAATGCCCGAGTTGAGAGATATGAAGTCTCCAACAAGTTCTATAGCCGCAAGATGGAGGAGAATAGTTCTGTTAGTGAGCACATACTCAAAATGTCTGGGTACCATAATCACTTGACTCAGCTGGGAGTTAATCTTCCAGATGATTGTGTCATTGACAGAGTTCTTCAATCACTGCCACCAAGCTACAAAGGCTTCGTGATGAACTACAATATGCAAGGGATGAAAAAGACTATTCCCGAGCTCTTTGCGATGCTAAAGGCCGTGGAGGTAGAAATCAAGAAGGAGCATCAAGTGTTGATGGTTAACAAGACCACTAGTTTCAAGAAAAAGGGCCAGGGTGAAAAGAAGGGAACTTCAAAAAGACTGACAAGCAAGTTGTCGCTCCTGGGAAGAAACCCTAGTTTGGACCCAAACCTGAAACAGAGTGCTTCTACTGCAAAGGGACTGGTCACTTGAAGCGGAACTGCCCCAAGTATTTGGCGTATAAGAAGGATAGCAAGGTGAACAAAGGTATATGTGATATACATGTTATAGATGTGTACCTTTACTAATTCTCATAGTTGTGTCTGGGAATTTGATACCGGTTCGGTTGCTCATATTTGTAACTCGAAGCAGGGACTACGGATTAAACAAAGAGTGGTTAAGGACAAGGTGACGATGCGCGTCGGAAATGGTTCCAAGGTTGATGTGATCGTCGTCGGCGCGCTATCTCTACATCTACCTTCGGGGTTAGTTTTAAACCTGAATAATTGTTATTTGGTGCCAGTGTTTAGCATGAACATTATATCTAGATCTTGTTTAGTGCAAAACGGTTATTCATTTAAATCAAAGAATAATGGTTGTTCTATTTATATGAATAATATATGTTATGGTCATTCACCCTTGAAGAGTGGTCTGTTTCTGTTGAATCTTGATCGTGATGATACACATATTCATTATATTGATGCCAAAAGATGTAAAGTTGATAATGATAATGCAACTTATTTGTGACACTGTCGTTTGGATCATATCAGTGTAAAGCGCATGAAGAAACTCCATAAAGATGGACTTTTGGAATCACTTGATTATGAATCATTTGATACTTGCGAACCGTGCCTTATGGGCAAGATGACTAAAACTCCGTTCTCCGGAACAATGGAATGAGCTACTAACTTATTGGAATAATACATACCGATGTATGTGGTCCAATGAGTGTTGATGCTCGTGGCGGGTATCGTTATTTTCTGACCTTCATAGATGATTTGAGCAGATATGGGTATATCTACTTAATGAAACACAAGTCTGAAACATTTGAAAAGTTCAAAGAATTTCAGGGTGAAGTGGAGAATCATCGTAACAAGAAAATAAAGTTGCTACAATCTGATCTTGGAGCAGAATATTTGAGTTACAAGTTTGGCCTTCATTTAAAACAATGTGGAATAGTTTCACAGCTCACGCCACCTGGAACACCATAGCGTAATGGTGTGTCTGAACATCGTAACCGCACTTTATTGGATATGGTGCGATCTATGATGTCTCTTAACGATTTACCACTATCATTTTGGGGTTATGCATTAGAGATAGTTGCATTCACTTTAAACAGGGCACCATTAAAAATCATTGAGACGACACCGTATGAACTATGGTTTGGCAACAAACCTAAGCTGTCGTTTCTGAAAGTTTGGGGATGTGATGCTTATGTGAAAAGGCTTCAGCCTGATAAGCTCGAACCCAAATCAGAGAAATGTGTCTTCAAAGGTTACCCTAAAGAAACAATTGGGTACACCTTCTATCACAAGTCCGAAGGCAAGATTTTTGTTAGTAACACTAGTAGAAAACAGGGCTTTGGTTCGGGCCTTGCCAGGCCATTACTCCCGGTTCTTCACGAACCGGGACCCATGGGGGGCATTAGACATGGTTCATGAGCCCAGGGGGGCGGCCGGGTCCTCATGGGCATTGGTCCCGGTTCGTCTGGATCCATTTGTCCCGGTTCTAGGCACGAACTAGGACCAATGGGCCGCGCTCCTGGCCCACAGCCATTGGTACCGGTTCGTGCCTTGAACCGGTATAGAAGGGTTAATTTAGTCCTGGTTCATGCCACGAACCGGGGCAAATAATTTTCCTATATATATCCATCACCGCGGCAGAGCACTCCACTGTGCTTTGTTTTTTCTGGCCGGCGAGGGGAGGGCATTTGGGTGCTCTAGCTCACCTCCTATGCACATGAGGTGTTCGATGAAATGCCCGAGCCACACTAGTTAAGCTTTCTCCTCTCGAAGCTCGACCTCGAAGCTCAATTTTTCCCGAGATTTGTCTAGATTTAGGGGTCCGTCACGCCCCGTCCCCGTTTTCACCGCCGTTGATCGCCCGCGCCGATCTCGTCGCCGGCACCACCATGATGAGCCTCTTGTTCTTATCTTCTTTCTGATTTTCTTACTTTAGATAGATACTTGTCTGATTTTCTTACTTTAGATAGATATTGTCTGATTTTCATACTTTTGACACACATAATTATATATAATGCACGCAAATGAACCGACAATGGATGTATGGTGACAGACACACCTCCGAGTACATTAAGGGCGTGCATGATTTTCTCGAAGTGGCTGAGGCAAACAAGCACAATGGTTTTCTGTGTTGTCCATGCCCTAAATGTGAGAATACGAAGTCTTACTCTGACCGGAAAATCCTTCACACCCACCTGCTTTACAAGGGTTTCGTGCCACACTATAATGTTTGGATGAGGCATGAAGAAATAGTGGTTATGATGGAAGACGGCGAAGAAGAAGAGGACGATGACCACTATGTGCCCCCTGAATACGATGATGCTGCAACGGGGGGAGCTGCTGAAGATCAAGAGGAACCAGACGATGTGCCCGATGATGCTGCAACGGGGGAAGTTGCTGAAGATCAATAGGAACCATACGATGTGCCTGATGATGATGATCTCCGCCGGGTCTTGTCGATGAAAGGACGCAATGAAAGGTCCCTTTGTTTAAATGCAAATGGGTCAATCTGTCAGGAGGCGGGGTACAGGTAGACCCACAATACGGAATGACAAGAGTGGATCTGAACAATCTTGGGTACACTGACGAACTGTTCGTCCTAGCCAACGATGTGGCACAGGTTATCTATGTGAAGGACATGTCTAAGAAAATAAATAAATAATTAGAAACAAAAAAGAAAGCAAAAAAGCTGGATTTTTTTTAAAAAAAGTGCCACCTACAGGGCCACCACGGCCTGCATACGACTAGAAACCCAATATTAGGGCCAGGATGCAGGCCCGCAGTAGGCCCAATAGGCCCACAAGCACATAGAGTGAATTTAGGCCCGTGAGCATGCAGTAAAGAGGAGCTTGAAGTGGTTGGTTTGGCAGGGCTTATAAACCACTCCGAGCCCCTCTCGGCTAGCGAGGTGGGACTAAACATAGCACCACACCGCGCCAGTTCTAGCACACGACCTTTGGTCCTAGTTAGTGCCACCAACCGGGATTAATGGGCGGAATTGGTACCGGTTCTTAGCACCAACCGGGACCAACGCAAATTTGGTCCCGGTTGCTGCCACCAACCGGGACCAAAGGTCTCTGTTTCCCGCCCTTTGGGCTGCTGAAAAGAGGCCTTTGGTTCCGGTTGGTGACACCAACCGGGACCAAAGAGGGGCATTGGTCCCGGTCCGTGACAAGAACCGGGACCAAAGCTTCATGTATATAAGGCACACTTGTGAAAATTTTGGTTTGCATCTTGAAGTTCGCCCCCGACGACGCGCGCGGAGAGGACGTCGCTAGGCTGCCGGACACCGTCGCCGTCACCCCCGCCCCGGAGCCCACGCCGATGCCGTCCCCGTCGCCCCGCCCCGGAGCCCATGTCGACGCCGTCCGCCGCCCATGCCCTCGCCGTCCGCCGCCAACGTTGTCGCCGTCGACCGTGCCCTGCTCCGCGCGCCCGCCCGGATCCTCTGCACGCCGACTCCGTCCGTCGCCCCCACCGTCGACGCCGTCGCCGCCCCCGCCGTCGCCCTCGCTGGCCAGCCCCGCTGTGAGCCGCCGCCCCGGCTCTCTTTTTTTCATTTTATTCATATATGTAGTAAGTGTTTAATAAAATTAGTTAGATTAGTTGAATTAGATGTTTTTCCATGTATTTTAGATTAGTTGAATTAGATGTTTTTTGTCAATTTACCCGATCCTTGTTTGGTGGCGGTCGCGTGGGCCAGTGACGGTGCCGAGGCTTCCAGACACCGCGGAGGTGGTACGTCACTGTGTCAGCGAGGAGGACGAGCACGTCCGTCGCTACATGGTTGCGTTGGAGGGCAGGTTCGACAATACCTGGCAGGTTCTTCAGGGATCTCACTGGAGCTATGATCCTGTGATGGTTCCTTCTCTTTGGGTGTCCACCGCTCGCGACGATACCCGTCGGGCGCTACGGTTCTAGCAGTATTAGCGATGCTATATGTATGATAGTATTCGAGGAGTATTAGTGATAATATTCGATGATGTACAGACACAAGAGATGATGTAGTTTTGCTTATAATTGAATGCATGCTAATTTGAATACTACTTTATTTACGATTTGGTTTTGCTTATTGAGAATGCTCAAATTAATTGGAAAAGTAATCCTACTTTGAATGCTATAATTGGAGAGCACTATATATGCAAGGCGTATGCATTTGATTACTTGATAGCTTATAGGGTTTTTGTTTTTACAGAAATCTAGGAGCCCCCTCCATCATCCGCGCCGTCGTCCCCATCACCGACCCTCCTCCGACCTCGAGGTGAGACCAACCAAATCTCCATGTCAATATGAGTCCTATAATATGAGTCCTCGGGTTGACTTTAAGTCTGTCGAGTCTCCACCATATATGAGAGGACGAAGAATCCCGACTATTGTCGTGGGGGTAGCTTCTCCTTCGTTCCCATGTGCTAGACACAATTTGGTGTAATGCACTCGGGAACGATAGGAGGAGCTACCATCACCGACGGTCGCAAATGTTAGAGAGGAATCAGTGAGGGAGAGTCTCTAACCATATATATATGAGAGGTCAAAGAATCCCGACTATTGTCATGGGGTAGCTTCTCCTTCATTCCCGTGTGCTAGACAATTTGGTGTAATGCACTCGGGAATGAAAGGAGGAGCTACCATCACCGATGGTCGAATATGTGCTGAGATTTTTCAAGAAAAGGCTCGACAGACCGATAGTCAACCCGTGATGAATAATAATGATCTAATTTAGGTTTTTTAGTACATATATTTAATTGTACAAGTTTAATATTTGAATTATGAACATAGGAAATGTCGTACTCGGATGTCGAAAACCGCCCGGGGGAGTGCGACTCGTGCCACGACGACCAAGGTATGTGCGACAGGTTCCTTGAGTTGGACGAAGATCAGCGCTTCAGCATTAAGCTCGAGGGTACCTTCGATGTTGAAACGTTACACAACGACGACAAGAGTTTTTTTTCAACGTGTACTTTTCATCTTTTCCAATTCGACTAGCTTATCCCATGCTATGCAAGATGCTATGTCTTGGAGAGGATGGGTTTTGAAGACCATGAAAGTACGGAAACAAAAAAATCACCTAAGGACCCATCATGGTGTTGATTTTGAAGTAAAGTTGTACAATTCTAAGAGTGTAACCCATTTTGGTTGCAAAAATTGGGAAGCACTTTGCAAGATGTATGGTTTTGATGAGGGTATGCTTGTCACCATGGATCTTGGTGATCCTAAAATCGAGCAAGACAATATGGACATTTGGGTCCTTGTTGATACGCTTCCAATTCTTCCCCTATATGAGCTTCTAAAACATAGTTATTAAGTAATTTATATTCTTTATTTCAAAATAGTTGACAGCTTATTTCCATTGACAGCTTATTTTCATTCTTCAAAGAATGTGTGGAAGATGGTAGACAAAACCCACTACACCGATGGCTCCGAATTAACTTATCAGGAGAAAAATCATCTGATCGCATTTTGTACTGATCTTGAGAATTACAATATCTACAATCGAACTCCTCAACATTATGGTCAATACGTGCCACTAGTGCACATGTTGAACTACGGTAACTACCATGGAGATACCCTGGTAAGATTTTTTACTATTACGACATCCGTGCATCTTTTGCATACTTCTAAAACTAGTACATCATTGCTAACTACGAAGTTATTACTATGTTTTTCAACAGATAATCCCGAATGATTGTGTGCCTCATCTGATGTATCAGCATGGTCGCCTTGATGTTTTGAACATACAACCAGGTCATCCTATGAATCTCAACTGTCCATACCAGATTTCTAAAAGAAGTGGATACATGACAATCAAAGAATGGAAAAAATGTATGGACAGTCGTAAGGAGGTTCTTGGAAGCAAAAGGAAGCGAAGCGCAAGAATTGGAGACAGGATGATCTCCATTCTCCATAATGGAGAGTCAGGGTCTATATTGTTTTATGCTATTTTACCTTAAGGGTATTTAGGTCCTACTTAATACTGATGATCATGTGCTAATAACAATTAAGTAGGGTTGGTTCGATGACTATGAGGATGATGATCATATGACTTGCTATTAATAATGAGTAGAGGTTGTATGATGATGCATGATTAGTAGGACTTGTTATTATATATGATGATGCATGATGCGAGCATGAAGAGTTATTATATATGAGCGGGTGAAATGAACATAGCAGTAGTGTTGGAAAATGAAGCACAGAGAAATAAGAAAGGACACTTCACTCTATTAGCTAGCTAATAACAACCTAAATTAACCCCCAAAACCCCTAAACCAGCCCCTTAAAAAAACCTCAGCTCCAGCCAGCTGCTGACGCATGGATGCCTTTTGGTCCCGGTTTATGTCACCAACCGGGACCAAAGGCCCCCTTGCCTGGGCTGGCCGCAGCGGCCATGTGTAGGCCCATCTGTCCCGGTTCGTGTAAGAACCGGGACTAAATGCCAAGGGCATTAGTAACGACTTTTAGTCCCGGTTCCTAAACCGGGATAGAAGGCCCTTACGAACCGGGACAAATGGCCCTTTTTCTACTAGTGTAAGAACGGAACCTTTCTAGAGATGGAGTTTCTCTCGAAAGAAGTGAGTGGGAGGAAAGTAGAACTTGATGAGGTAGTTGTAGCTGCTCTCAATTTAGAAGGTAGCTCATCCGAGAAATCTGTTCCCGTGATGCCTACACCAATTGGGGACGAAGCTAATGATAGAGATCATGAAAGTTCAGATCAAGTTACTACAGAACCTCGTAGGTCTGGCAGAGCACGATCCACACCAGAGTGGTACGATAATCCTGTTCTGGAAGTTATGCTACTTGATCATGATGAACCTACGAACTATGAAGAAGTTATGACGAGCCAAGATACCGATAAATGGTTTGAGGCCATGAAATCTGAGATAGGATCCATGTATGAGAACAAAGTGTGGACTTTGGTGGATCTACCCGATGATCGGCGACCCATAGAGAATAAATGGATCTTCAAGAAGAAGACTGACGCTGATGGTAATTTTACTGTCTATAAAGCTCGACTTGTTGCAAAGGGTTTTCGACAAGTTCAAGGAGTTTACTACGACGAGACATTCTCACCCGTAGCGATGCTTAAGTTTGTCCGAATTATGTTAGCAATTGTCGCATTTTATGATTATGGAATCTGGCAAATGGATGTCAAAACTGCATTCCTTAATGGATTTCTTAAAGAAGAGTTGTATATGATGCAACCAGAAGGTTTTATCGATTCTAAAGGTGCTAACAAAGTGTGCAAGCTCCAATGATCCATTTATGGACTAGTGCAAGCATCTCGGAGTTGGAATATACGCTTTGATGAGGTGATCGAAGCATATGGTTTTATACAGACTTTTGGAGAAGCCTGTATTTACAAGAAAGTGAGTGGGAGCTCTATAGCATTTCTGATATTATATGTGGATGACATATTATTGATTGGAAATGATGTAGAATTTCTGAATAGCATAAAGGGATACTTGAATAAGAGTTTTTCAATGAAAGACCTCTGTGAAGCTGCTTACATATTGGGCATCAAGATCTATAGAGATAGATAAGACGCTTGATAGGACTTTCACAAAGCACACACCTTGATAAAGTTTTGAAGAAGTTCAAAATGGATCAGTCTAAGAAAGGGTTGTTGCCTGTGTTACAAGGTGTGAAATTGAGTCAGACTCAATGCCCGACCACTGCAGAAGATAGAGAGAAAATGAAAGTCATTCCCTATGCCTCAGCCATAGGTTCTATCATGTATGCTATGCTGTGTACCAGACCTGATGTGTGCCTTGCTATAAGTTTAGCTGGGAGGTACCAAAGTAATCCAAGAGTGGATCACTGGATAGCGGTCAAGAACATACTAAAGTACCTGAAAAGGACAAGGGATATGTTTCTAGTTCATGGAGGTGACAAAGAGCTTGTCATAAATGGTTACGTCGACGCTAGCTTTGACACTGATCTGGATGACTCTAAGTCACAATTCGGATACGTATTTTTATTGAATGGTGGAGTTGTCGGTTGGTGCAGCTCCAGGCAGAGCATCGTGGCGGGATCTATGTGTGAAGCGGAGTACATAGTTGCTTCAGAAGCAGCAAATGAAGGAGTCTGGATGAAGGAGTTCATATCCGATCTAGGTGTAATACCTAGTGCATCGGGTCCAACGAAAATCTTCTGTGGCAATACTGGAGCAATTGCCTTGGCGAAGGAATCCAGATTTCACAAAAAGACCAAACATATCAAGAGACGCTTCAACTCCATCCGAGATTTGGTCAAGGAGGGAGACATAGAGATTTGCAAAATACATACTACTACCTCTTGAGCTTGCGTTGGTTTTCCCTTGAAGAGGAAAGGGTGATGCAGCAAAGTAGTGTAAGTATTTCCCTCAGTTTGAGAACCAAGGTATCAATCCAGTAGGAGACGACGCACAAGTCATCGAATACCTGCACAAACAATCAAGAACTTGCAACCAACGCGGTAAAGGGGTTGTCAATACCTTCACGGTCACTCGCAAAAGTGAGATCTGATAGAGATAGATAAACGGTAAGTAAATATTTTTGGTATTTTTGGTTGTATAGATTGGAAAGTAAAGATTGCAAAATAATAGATCGAAAACTAGCAAGATGTAAACAAGATTCAATAATATGGAAAAGAGACCCAGGGGCCGTAGGTTTCACTAGTGGCTTCTCTCAAGATAGCATATACTACGGTGGGTGAATAAATTACTGCCGAGCAATTGATAGAAAAGTGCATAGTTATCACGACATATCAGGCAACGATCATGAACAAAGGCATCACGTCCGTGTCAAGTAGACCAACTCCTGCCTGTATCTACTACTATTACTCCATACATCAACCGCTATCAAGCATGCATCTAGAGTATTGATAACCCACAAGTATAGGGGACCGGAACAGTTTTTGAGGGTAGAGTATTCAACCCAAATTTATTGATTCGACACAAGGGGAGCCAAAGCATATTCTCAAGTATTAGTAGTTGAGTTGTCAATTCAACCACACCTGGATAACTTAGTATCTGCAGCAAAGTATTTAGTAGCAAAGTAGTATGGAAGTAACAGTAACAGTAGCAAAAGTAACAGTAGCAGTTTTGTAGTAATTGTAATAGCAGCAACGGTAAAGTACATAAGCAAAGCACAATATGTGAAAAGCTCATAGGCATTGGATCAGTGATGGATAATTATTTCGGATGCGATTCCTCATGTAATAGTTATAACATAGGGTGACACAGAACTAGCTCCAATTCATCAATGTAATGTAGGCATGTATTCCGAATATAGTCATACATGCTTATGAAAAACAACTTGCATGACATCTTTTGTCCTACCCTCCTGTGGCAGCGGGGTCCTAGTGGAAACTAAGGGATATTAAGGCCTCCTTTTAATAGAGTGCCAGACCAAAGCATTAACACATAGTGAATACATGAACTCCTCAAACTACGGTCATCACCGAGGAAGTATCATGATTATTGTCACTTCGGGGTTGTCGGATCATAACACATAATAGGTGACTATAGACTAGCAAGATAGGATCAAGAACTCACATATATTCATGAAAACATAATAGGTTCAGATCTGAAATCATGTCACTCGGGCCCTAGTGACAAGCATTAAGCATAGCAAAGTCATAGCAACATCAATCTCAGAAATAATGTATATTAGGGATCAAACGCTAACAAAACTAACTTGATTACATGGTAAATCTCATCCAATCCATCACCATCTAGCAAGCCTACGATGGAATTACTCACGCACGACGGTGAGCATCATGAAATTGGTGATGGAGAATGGTTGATGATGATGACGTCGACGAAGCCCCCTCCCCGGAGCCCCGAACGGACTTGAGATCAGCCCTCCCGAGAGAGATTGGGGCTTGGCGGCAGTTCCGTATCGTAAAACGTGATGAAACTTTCTCTCTGATTTTTTTCTCTGTGAAAGCAAATATATGGAGTTGGAGTTGAGGTCGGTGGACGTCCAGGGGATCCACGAGGCAGGGGTTGCGCCCTAGGGGAGGGGGCGCGCCCCCTACCCTCGTGGACATCGTGTGGGCCCCCTGACGCTAATTCTTTTGCCAGTATTTTTTATTAATTCTGAAAAGGTGCTCCGTGGATTATCAGGTCATTCCGAGAACTTTTATTCCTGCACAAAAATAACACCATGGCAGTTCTACTGAAAACAACGTCAGTCCGGGTTAGTTCCATTCAAATCATGCAAGTTAGAGTCCAAAACAAGGGCAACAGTGTTTGGAAAAGTAGATATGACAGAGACGTATCAACTCCCCCAAGCTTAAACCTTTGCTTGTCCTCAAGCAATTTAGTTGATAAACTGAAAGTGATAAAGAAAAACTTTTAGAAACTCGGTTTGCTCTTGTTGTTGCAAATATGTAAAGCCAGCATTCAAGTTTTCAGCAAAGATTATGAACTAACCATATTCACAATAACACTTAGGTCTCATGTTTACTCATATCAATGGCATAATCAACTAGCGAGCAATAATAATAAAACTTGGATGACAACACTTTCTCAAAACAATCATAATATGATATAACAAGATGGTATCTTGTTAGCCCTTTCTGAGACCGCAAAACATAAATGTAGAGCACCTTTAAAGATCAAGGACTGACTAAACATTGTAATTCTTGGTAAAAGAGATCCAGTCATATTCATACCCAATATAAACTAATAGTAATGCATGCAAATGACAGCGGTGCTCTCCAGCGGGTGCTTTTTAATAATAGGATGATGACTCAACATAAAAATAAATAGATAGGCCCTTCGCAGAGGGAAGCAGCGATTTGTAGAGGTGCCAGAGCTCGATTTTAAAATAGAGATGAATAACATTTTGGGCGGTATACTTTCACTGTCAACATAACAACTATGAGATCTCGATATCTTCCATGCTACACACATTATAGGCGGTTCCCAAACAGAATGGTAAAGTTTATACTCCCCCACCACCAACAAGCATCAATCCATGGCTTGCCCGAAACAACGGGTGCCTCCAACTAGCAACAATCCTGGGGGAGTTATGTTTAATTATTTTTATTTGATTTGAACATGGGACTGGGCATCCCGGTTACCAGCCATTTTCTCGTGAATGAGGAGCGTAGTCCACTCCCCTTGAGAATAATCCACCTAGCATGGAAGATAGCATAGCCCTAGTTGACACATGAGCTGCTCGAGCATACAAAACAGAATTTCATTTGAAGGTTTGGAGTTTGGCACATACAAATTTACTTGGAACGGCAGGTAGATACCGCATATAGGAAGGTATGGTGGACTCATATGGAATAACTTTGGGGTTTATGGAGTTTGGATGCACAAGTAGTATTCCCGCTTAGTACAGGTGAAGGCTAGCAAGAGACTGGGAAGCGACCAACTGAGAGAGCGACACAGTCATGAACATGCATTAAAATTAATCAACATCGAGTGCAAGCATGAGTAGGATATAATCCACCATGGACATAAATATCGTGAAGGCTATGTTGATTTCAACTACATGCGTGAACATGTGCCAAGTCAAGTCACTCGAATCATTCAAAGGAGGATACCACCCTATCATACCACATCACAACCATTTTAATAGCATGTTGGCACGGAAGGTAAACCATTATAAGCTCCTAGCTAACTAAGCATGGCATAAGCAACTATAATCTCTAATTGTCATTGCAAACATGTTTATTCATAATAGGCCGAATCAGGAATGATGAACTAATCATATTTACAAAAACAAGAGAGGTCGAGTTCATACCAGCTTCTCTCATCTCAATCAGTCCATCATATATCGTCATTATTGCCTTTCACTTGCATGACCGAACGATGTGTATAATAATAATAGTGCACGTGCATTGGACTAAGCTGGAATATGCAAGCATTCAATTCAAGGAAGAAGACAAGGTAATATGGGTTCATGGTTAAATCTACAATCATGCATATGAGAGCCACTAAACATTTTCATTATGGTCTTCTCCTCTTGACCCCCAAAGGAAAGAAAAGAAATAAAACTATTTACACGGGAAAGCTCCCAACAAGCAAAAGAAGAATCGAGAAATCTTTTTGGGTTTTCTTTTAATTACTACTACAAGCATGGAAAGTAAACTAACTAATTTTTTTTGTTTTTTCTTAAGGTTTATCAAACACACAAGAAGAAAGATAGAAAAAGAAATTAAACTAGCATGGATAGTACAATGAAAAGGTATGAGCACCGACGACTAGATTGAGTGTGTGAACATGAATGTAATGTCGGTGAGAAATATGTACTCCCCCAAGCTTAGGATTTTGGCCTAAGTTTTTCTATGCCCATGGATCATAGCTACTCTCCCCAGTGTACTAAGGAGTGTCATCATATTGCCACTGGCTGGCGGTCTCCTCTAGATCCCACTGATAAGATGATGGACGATAAGGGTCAAGTGGTGGTTCTGGCTCGGGCTCTGGAGCTGATGTCTGGCCACGGAGCGCATACACGGCCTCCAGCAGGACAAGGTAAGGGCCTGCACTTAAATCAAACAAAGAGGGTGCATGCAAGATAATAGTCTCACTGTGTTTCTTATTAAATCTCAAATTATACAAGAGCATCTTATCATCATTTTTAACAATAAACTCATGTGCTACCATGCTCTTATAATCTAGAAAAGTAGGGGGCAATAGTTTTTCCTCTTTCTCAAAGTGCCTAATAGGTATCCTGAAATGTTTAGCAAGGCGTGCGGCATAGATACCTCCAAAGATGGGGCCCTTTGTACGGTTCAGGCTTAATCGTTTAGCAATAATAGCGCCCATACTAACAGAGTTATCATGAAATAAAGCATGGAACAAAATAATAATATCTGGAACACTAAGGTTTCTACAATTTCCGCGACCAATTAAGCATGGACTAGCAAATATTGCAAAGTAGCGTAAAACAGGAAAATGTATGCTAGTAATTCCTGCGTCGGAAACCTTCCTTGTTTCCCCTACAATAATAGTATCAATAAATCCATCCACATCTTTCCGATGTGGTTCCTCTAAGCTGCCCCCGAAAGGTATCTTGCAAACTGTGCAAAATTCATATAATGACATCTCCCTAGCCACATCATATAAATGAAATGCTACTGAAGGAGGTGATTTTCTTAGGATCAAAGTAGAAATTTTGCACGAAAGTATTGGTGAGTAAGAGATACTGCTCAGCTTGGTCGTGGAGGAAGTCGGTGAGGCCCGCATTATCAGCCAAAGAATAAAAGTCATCATAAATCCCGGCTGCTCTCAAGAAATCATCACAAGGGCATTCACACGGCCGTATTTCCGCCACACGGGGGAGATTATACTTGGCATTTTCATTCTCCTTAGCTTGCTTATCCTTAGAGCCTTGGCTAGAGGAGCCCCTCAAAAATCTCTTAATCATTTTCTGAAATTTTAGTAACTCAAAATAAAAGTGAATCTAACTCAACAAAACTGATAGAAACTACTCCCACAAGTGCCTAGAGCCTATATCATGCATTAGAATTACTTGGGACCATATAAATTTGACATGCAAGCTCAAGAATAGAGTCACCTAGGCAACAAAATTTTGCAATGAATAAATCACTAGAACAAAAACTAATTGGACCATTGGAGGAGTCACATACCAAAGAACAATCCCCCAAAGCAGTTTTGTGAATGGAGCTTTGAGCAAGGAGATCGAAAATGGCAGCAAAGTGAGCTAGAACTCGTGCTTGAGCTGGATGGTGATTTTTTTGGGAGGAAGAAGTGTGTGGGTGCAGGAATAAGTGGAGGGGGGCACCATGGGCCCACGAGGTAGGGGGGCGCGCCCTGGACCCTCGTGGCCAGGTGCCAACTCCCCCTGCTGTGTTCTTAGTGCCAGATATTCTCAAATATTCCAAAAAAATCATACTAAATTTTCAGGGCATTTGGAGAACTTTTATTTTCGGGGTATTTTTTTATTGCATGGATAATTCAGAAAACTGACAGGAAATACTATTTTTACTTTATTTAACCTAAATAACAGAAAGTAAAAGGAGGGTACAGAAGGTTGTGCCTTCTAATTTCATCCTTCTCATGCTCATCAAAAGGAATCCACTAACAAGGCTGATCAAGTCTTGTTAACAAACTCATTCCGAATAACATGGAACCGGAGAAATTTCGAATAACACTAGGTTACCTCAACGGGGATATGGACATCCCCAATAATAAGAATATCATATTTCTTCTTGACAGTAGGAAGAGGAAATTCAAAACCTCCAACAATAATAGTTGGAATTTTTCCAATAGAATTGATGCTATGAACTTGAGGTTGTTTCCTCAGAAAGTGTACCGTATGCTCATTACCATTAACATGAAAAGTGACATTGCCTTTGTTCCAATCAATAAAAGCCCCTGCGTTATTCAAAAAGGGTCTAGTAAGGATAATCGACATACTATCGTCCTCGAGAATATCAAGAATAATAAAGTTTGTTAAGATAGTAACATTTGCAACCACAACAGGCACATCCTCACAAATACCAACATGTATAGCATTTGATTTATCAACCATTTGCAAAGATATTTCAGTAGGTGTCAACTTATTCAATTCAAGTCTACGATATAAAGAGAGAGGCATAACACTAACTCCAGCTCCAAGATCGCATAAAGCAGTTTTAACATAGTTTCTTTTAATGGAGCATGGTATAGTTGGTACACCTGGATCTCCAAGTTTCTTAGGTATTCCACCCTTAAAAGTATATTTAACAAGCATGGTGGAGATTTCAGCTTCCGGTATCTTTCTTTTATTTGTAATAGTATCTTTCACGTATTTAGCATAAGGATTTACTTTAAGCATATCAGTCAAGCGCATACGTAAGAAGATAGGTCTAAACATTTCAGCAAAGCTATCAAAATCCTCATCATCCTTTTTCTTGGATGGCTTAGGAGGAAAAGGCATGGGTTTCTAAACCCATGGTTCTCTTTCTTTACCGTGCTTTCTAGCAACAAAATCTCTCTTATCATAACATTGATTCTTTGATTGTGGGTTATCAAGATCAACAACAGGTTCAATATCTACATCATTATTATTGCTAGGTTGAGCATCAACATGAACATTATTACTAGGTTCATGTTCATCACCAGATTGTATTTCAACATCAGAGATAGAAATATCATTGGGATTCTCAGTGTAGGGGAATGTAGTAATTTCAAATAAAATCCTACGCACACGCAAGATCATGGTGATGCATAGCAACGAGAGGGGACAGTATTGTCCACATACCCTCGTAGACCGAAAGCGGAAGCGTTAGAACAACACGGTGATGTAGTCGTATGTCTTCACAATCCGACCTATCCAAGTACCGAACGTACGGCACTTCCGAGTTCAGCACACGTTCAGCTCGATGACGTCCCACGAACTCCGATCGAGTAGAGCTTTGCGGGAGAGTTCCGTCAGCACGACGACGTGATGACGGTGTTGATGATACTACCGACGCAGGGCTTCGCCTAAGCACCGCTACAATATTACCGAGGTGGAATATGGTGGAGGGGGGCACCGCACACGGCTGGGAGAGATCAACAGATCAACTTGTGTGTCTAAAGGTGCCCCCTGCCCCCGTATATAAAGGAGGAGAGGAGGGGAGGGGCCGACCCTCTCTATGGCATGCCCTGGGGTGTCCTACTCTCACCGCGAGTAGGATTCCCCCCTTCCATGTAGTAGGAGTAGGAGTCAAGGAAAGGTAAGAGAGAAGAGAAGGAAGGAGGGGGCGCCACCCCTCCCCCTAGTCCAATTCGGACTAGGCCTTGGGGGTGCGCGCATCCTGCCTCTCTCTCTCTCTCTCTCTCTCTCTCTCTCTCTCTCTCTCCCTTAAAGCCCAATAAGGCCCATATACTCCCCGACGAATTCCCGTAACTCTCCGGTACTCCGATAAATACCTGAATCACTCAGAACCTTTCCAGTGTCCGAATATAGTCGTCCAATATATCAATCTTTACGTCTCAACCATTTCGAGACTCCTCGTCATGTCTCCGATCTCATCCGGGACTCCGAACTACCTTCGGTACATCAAAACTCATATTACCAATCATCACCGAATGTTAAGCGTGCGGACCCTACGGGTTCGAGAACTATGTAGACATGACCGAGACACGTCTCCGGTCAATAACCAATAGCGGAACCTAGATGCTCATATTGGCTCCTACATATTCTACGAATATCTTTATCGGTCAAACCTCATAACAACATACGTTGTTCCCTTTGTCATCGGTATGTTACTTGCCCGAGATTCGATCGTCGGTATCTCAATACCTAGTTCAATCTCGTTACCGGCAAGTCTCTTTACTCGTTCCGTAATGCATCATCCCGCAACTAACTCATTAGTCACAATGCTTGCAAGGCTTATAGTGATGTGCTTTACCGAGAGGGCCCAGAGATACCTCTCCGACAATTGGAGTGACAAATCCTAATCTCGAAATACGCCAACTCAACAAGTACCTTCGGAGACACCTGTAGAGCACCTTTATAATCACCCAGTTACGTTGTGACGTTTGGTAGCACACAAAGTGTTCCTCCGGTAAACGGGAGTTGCATAATATCATAGTCATATGAACATGTATAAGTCATGAAGAAAGCAATAGCAACATACTAAACGATCAAGTGCTAAGCTAAAGGAATGGGTCAAGTCAATCACATCATTCTCCTAATGATGTGATCCCGTTAATCAAATGACAACTCATGTCTATGGTTAGGAAACACAACCATCTTTGATTCAACGAGCTAGTCAAGTAGAGGCATACTAGTGACATTATGTTTGTCTATGTATTCACACATGCACTAAGTTTCTGGTTAATACAATTCTATCATGAATAATAAACATTTATCATGAAATAAGGAAATAAATAATAAATTTATTATTGCCTCTAGGGCACATTTCCTTCACTCAGGTGTGTCTACAGCAGGTTCACTAGAAGCATGCAAAGTCCTATCATTTTTCTTTTTCTTCTTTTTAGAAGGACTAGGTGCATCTACATTATTTGTCTGAGAATCTTGCTCAATTCTCTTAGGATGGCCTTCAGGATACAAAGGTTCCTGAGTTATTTTACCAGTTCTAGTAGCCACTCTAACAGCAAAATCATGTTTATTATTTAATTCATCGAGCAAATTACTTTGAACTTTAAGTATTTGTTCTGCTTGAGTAGTAACCATAGAAGCATATTTACTAATGAGTTTAAGTTCACCTTTAACTCTAGCCATATAAGCGCTCAAGCGTCCAATCATGTAAGAATTACTCTTTAATTCTCTATCAACATAAGCATTGAAGATTTCTTGTCTAGCCATAAAGTCATCAAATTCATCCAAGCATTGGCTAGCAAATTTAGTAGATGGGATTTCAACTTTATCATCTACACCTACTAATAAAGCAAGGTGTGTTTCTCCGATTTTTTCATCCGTTCACCATCAAAAATATTTTTATCTATTCGAGGTGGTACTAAATTTTTGTCAGTTCCTGTATTAGAAAAGAAAAATGCAAGAATTTCGTACCTGGGCCGCCTGCAATGTGGCCCAGCAAAGTCAGCCCATTTATTTTCATGCCCACCTGGAAAACCTTATTAATCGCATGTGGCGTCAAATAGTCGCAGCTTCGCACAGTGCGCCCACGCTGGGCTGAACCGTTTTTTACTGTGTTATGTTTCTATTTTGTTTTTCCGTTCCTTTCCCTTTTTCTTTCCTGATTATTTTGCCTTTTATCCTTTCAAGTTTATTTTTTTTCACCCCTTTCTTCAAAAATTCATAATTTTCAAAAATGTTCATCATTTCCGAAAAAAACAATTTTTTAGAAATGTTCAGAATTCCAAAAACTATCATGTTTTGTAGAACTGTATATCTTTGTTCTCATTCGAAAATTGGTTCAAATTTTAAAAAAATGTTCCATTTTTTCTTTGCGTTTTCCAAAGTTGTTCACGATTTTCCAAAAAAATGCATTTAAAAAATATTGCAAATACGAAAAATATTATTTTTAGTGAAATATTCGCAAATTTAAAATAATTTCTGAGTTTAAAGAAAAATCATTATCAAAAATTGTTCTTAATGTTTAAAATATGTTTCATTTCAACAACACAAATTCAAAAAATGTTCACTTTTTTATAAAAGGTTCTTGTTTTCAAATAAATTTGTGAATTTTGAACGTGTCAAATTTTGTTGTGTATTTCTGAAAATGTAAAGATTTTTTTTAAATATTGGGATTTTCAAAACTATTCATGTTTCCAAGAATATTCAGCAATTTATATTTTTTAAAATGTTCAAAAAAGAAAAAAATTATTTCGAATCTAACTTTGGAGTATGTTCTTAACGGTTCGAGCTAGCCATTGGTCGATAGGACTCGTTTCTTAGAGTGGCTAGCAGCACGTAGTCATTCTTTGAGGATATGGTTTTGATCCTTCAACACATTGTTTTTTAGACTTTTGCGTGCCTTACAAACATTGGTCATCTTGGAGCCTGCCAGTGTGTTGGGCCATACACTGATGTGTGTCCCACATGCTATTTTATGCAACTAGCGCCATATAGTAGCCCCCATGCAGTTGGCCCAAGAAAAAAATTACGTCGCACGGGCAGTATTGGGCCCCAACTGCACTCCCCTACTGGGTTGTCCGCCTCCGGCCCATCAATCCTCGTCGAGGGAGCCAAAAATATTCGTCGGCCATAAGGAATAGAACTTGCGACATTGCATCCACATCCTCAGGCGAATGCCAACTGAGCTAGAGCGGCCTGGGTACATAAAAATTAATGGTCCTCCTATTAAATATACATATAGGTTTGGTTCCGCCCGCTCATAGTTCCTGATTTTTTTGTTTGTACCCTGGGTGGGACGAACTAGGCCTACCCACGCATTTCTTTTCCTGTGAGACGAATGAGCAACAAAAATTTAAGCCCCGATGGAATTGAACTATGGACCTTCTGTATTATGTCGATGGACAAAACCAGCTCATCTATCTTTCAATTATGATAAGAATAGTATCGCTTTGGAACTTTATAGTAAATTCCCACCAGTTTCTATATGTCCATAGGTTGTCTGATAATAAGAAGTTTATATCAAAATAAGGAAGTTATCTAGAGAATCAATAGTAGAAGGAGAGACTCCATAAATTATTGCGGGTGCTAGCTTGCAAGTGCCAATAAAAGAGAATATGTTGGTTTGGCTCGAATAAAAATATTATGGGCACATGAGCGCTAAAACAAAGAGAATAAACCCTAATAAAGAAGGGTCATTGATATCTGGTTATGCACTAATTATGTTGATGAAACGGGATTTATATGCTACAATTAGTAATCCATCTGGTTACGCCATCGTGAGAGTGATCGAAGCAACCGTGCCCCGAAAGTTGCCGCAAAGCTACCAAATAAGGAGGCAGACACAACCGCCGCATAGCTACCAAATGAGGTGGCAGACACAACCACATGATGGAGGCGGGCCCGAAGGAAAAAAATGCACGAGTAGGATGGTTGCCGCCACACCGACTATCAAGATCTCGCGGGACAAATATGACCCGCGAGTAGACTACAACTCCTCGCTCTACCGCACCATTGCACAAATAGTTTTTGCTGGGCACATCAATTATCTGTCCCATTGCTTCTCGCAAAGAAATGTCTCTCCCGTTGCAACGCATGGGCATATGTGCTATTAAATTAAAAAACGATTCGTTTTTTACCAAATTCGTCGTCGTACGCAGTCCTTACATACAGTGATACTACAAATATAATAGAAACTCAGAGATGGCACAGTGGCTCAAGCCTTTTTGTCCCACCGCGGACACGAGGGTTTGAATCCCAGGTTCTACTAATTTTCCCCACCATTTTTGTCACACACCTCCCCTCCCCACCCAGTGCGCGTTCATGGGCCGGCCCGCTGGGCGTGACGCCTTTGTTTTTTTCTTTTTTTTTTGCATTTCATCTTTTGTCTTTTTTTCTCATTTCTTTTTTTTGCGTTTTCCTTCTTTAAATTAATTTGAGATTTCGAAATTTCAAAACATTGCAAATTGTTTAAATCATGTTCGAGAAATCATAAAATATTTGTGATTTCAAAAATGTGTGGGACATCATAAGAAATTCGCAGTTTTAAAAATATTAGTGATTTTAGAAGAGTGTTCGCAAATTATTAAAAAAATCTAAATTTGGAAAAAAATGACAGGAAATAAAACTATGTTCATGATTTTCAAAAATAATCGTGTATTCAAAACAAATTCGTGAAGACAAAAATGTCCACGAAGTTTTAGAAAATATTGAAAAACTCAAAAAATTGCAAGTTTGTGGTGGATGATATTTGTTTGAAAAGTTTAAAAGTGTGTCATGCAATGGCAAGCTCATTGCCTTGGGATTTATCATGTCGACTACATTGCGATCACGTGGATCTCACATCTATCATCAGCGAGGGTTGGAAGAAAGATACGTTGCAACATGGCGAGTCACTGTGTCAAAATAGAGGACGCTCATATGTCAGGGTATTGAGTCATACTTATTTGCCTAGAGTGTAATTCTTTATCCTCAGGTTCTGCAGATTTTCCCCCCGGTGCGTGTTCATGGGCCAGCACGCAGGGCGTGACTCCCCTATTTTTTCATTTCATCTTTTGTCCTTTTCATTTATTTTCTCATTTTTTTTGTTTTCTCCTTCTTTAAATTAATTTGATATTTCCAAATTACAAAACATTGCAAATTTTGAAAAATATGTTTGGGAAATCATAAAATGTTTGTGAATTCAGAAATGTGTGGGAAATCATAAATTTTTCGCAGTTTCAATAAATATTAGAGTTTACAAAACTGGTCGCAAATTATAAAACACATCGCGAGTCACTGTGTTAAAATAGAGAGCGCTCATATGTCAGGGTATTGAGTCAAACTTATTTGGCTAGTGTGTAAATTTTTTTCTCCCGTTGCAACGCACGGGCATGTTTGCTAGTATCTATAGAGAGAATTTACCTTTACTACCTGTGACGGGTTATCAAGACCATGTGTTTCTTCAGTAGGTGGTATATCAAGACCATGTATTTCTTCAACATGAGGTAAATTCTTAACATCTTCAGCTTTAATACATTTTTCTTTCATAGATTTCTTTGCCTCTTGCATATCTTCAGGACTGAGAAATAGAACACCTCTTTTCTTAGGAGTTGGCTCAGGAATTGGCTCAGGAAGAGTCTAATTATTTTCATTAGTCAACATATTATTCAATAGCAATTCAGCTTGAGCGACTGTTCTTTCCCTGAAAACACAACCAACACAACTATCAAGTGGTCCTTGGAAGCATCGGTTAGTCTATTATAAAAGATATAAAGTATTTCATTTTTCTTAAGAGGATGATCAGGCAAAGCATTAAGTAATCTGAGAAGCCCCCCCCCCCCCAAGCTTGTGGGAGACTCTCTTCTTCAATTTGCACAAAATTATATATTTCCCTCAAGGCAGCTTGTTTCTTATGAGTGGGGAAATATTTAGCAGAGAAGTAATATATCATATCCTGGTGACTACACACACAACCAGGATCAAGAGAATTAAACCAAGTTTTAGCATCACCCTTTAATGAGAAAGGAAATATCTTAAGGATATAATAGTAGCGAGATTTCTCATCTTTAGTGAACAGGGTGGCTATATCATTCAATTTAGTAAGATGTGCCACAACAGTTTCAGATTCATAGCCATAGAAAGGATCAGATTCAACCAATGTAATTATCTCAGGATCGACAGGGAATTCATAATCTTTATCAGTAACAAAGATAGGTGAAGTAGCAAAAGCAGGGTCATATTTCATTCTAGCATTCAAAGTTTTCTGTTTCAGTTTAGCTAATAACTTCTTAAGATGAGATCTATCATTGCAAGCAAGAAAATCTCTAGCAGTTTCTTCATCCATAACATAACCCTCAGGAACAACATGCAATTCATATTTAGGGGGAGAACCTTCATCATCACTATCTTCAATAATTTCATTTTCAATAATTTCATTCTCTCTAACCCTAGCAAGTTGTTCATCAAGATATTCACCTAATGGCACAGTAGTTTCAAGCACAGAAGTAGTTTCATCATAAGTATCATGCATAGTAGAAGTGGCATCATTAATAAGATGCGACATATTAGAATTAATAGCAGAAGCAGGTTTAGGTGTCGCAAGCTTACTCATAACAGAAGGAGAATCTAGTGCAGAGCTAGATGGCAGTTCCTTACCTCGCCTCGTAGTTGAGGGATAAATCTTAGTTCTTTCATCTTTCAATTTCCTCATAGTGACCAGCAGATATAAATCCCAAGTGACTCAAAGAATAGAGCTATGGTCCCCGGCAACGGTGCCAGAAAATAGTCTTGATAACCCACAAGTATAGGGGATCGCAACAGTTTTTGAGGGTAGAGTATTCAACCCAAATTTATCGATTCGACACAAGGGGAGCCAAAGAATATTCTCAAGTATTATCAATTGAGTTGTAAATTCAACCACACCTGGATAAATTAGTATTTGCAGCAAAGTATTTAGTAGCAAAGTAGTTTGGAAGTAACAGTAACAGTAGCAAAAGTAACAGTAGCAGTTTTGTAGTAATTATAATAGCAGCAACGGTAAAGTAAATAAGCAAAGCACAATATGTGAAAAGCTCGTAGGCATTGGATCACTGATGGATAATTAAGTCGGATGCGATTGCTCATGTAATAGTTATAACATAGGGTGACACAGAACTAGCTCCAATTCATCAATGTAATGTAGGCATGTATTCCGAATATAGTCATACGTGCTTATGGAAAAGTACTTGCATGACATCTTTTGTCCTACCCTCCCGTGGCAGCGGGTTCCTAGTGGAAACTAAGGGATATTAAGGCCTCCTTTTAATAGAGTACCAGACCAAAGCATTAACACATAGTAAATACATGAACTCCTCAAACTATGGTCATCGCCGAGAAGTATCCCGATTATTGTCACTTCGGGGTTGTCGGATCAGAACACATAATAGGTGACTATAGACTAGCAAGATAGGATCAAGAAATCACATATATTCATTAAAACATAATAGGTTCAGATCTGAAATCATGGCACTCGGGCCCTAGTGACAAGCATTAAGCATAGCAAAGTCATAGCAACATCAATCTCAGAACATAATGGATACTAGGGATCAAACCCTAAAAAACTAACTTGATTACATGGTAAATCTCATCCATCCCATCACCATCCAGCAAGCCTACAATGGAATTACTCATACACGGCGGTGAGCTTCATGAAATTGGTGATGGAGGATGGTTGATGATGACGACGACGATGAATCCCCCTCTCCGGAGCCCCGAACGGACTCCAGACCAGCCCTCTCGAGAGAGATTAGGGCTTGGCGGTGGCTCCGTCTCGTAAAACGCGATGAAACTTTCTTTCTGATTTTTTCTCCGAGAAAGCAGTGGGTGCGCCCTAGGGGAGGGGGCGTGCCCCCACCCTCGTGGACAGGGTGTGGGCCCCCTGACGCTGATTCTTTTGCTAGTATTTTTTACTAATTCTGAAAAGTTGCTTCGTGGATTTTCACGTCATTCCGAGAACTTCTATTTCTGCACAAAAATAACAGCATGGCAGTTCTGCTAAAAAAACGTCAGTCCGGGTTAGGTCCATTCAAATCATGCAAGCTAGAGTCCAAAACAAGGGCAAAAGTGTTTGGATAGTAGATACGACGGAGACCTATCAAGTATGAAGTTCATAAAGAACAGAGTAACGCATTAAGCAAGATGACATGATGTAGAGGAATTAACTCAAGCAATATGATGAAAACCCCATCTTGTTATCCTCGATGGCAACAATACAATACGTGCCTTGCTGCCCCTACTGTCACTTGGAAAGGACACTGCAAGATTGAACCCAAAGCTAAGGACTACTCCCATTGCAAGAAAGATCAATCTAGTAGGCCAAACCAAACCGATAATTCGAAGAGACTTGCAAAGATATCAAATCATGTATATAAGAAATCAGAGAAGAACCAAATAATATTCATAGATAATCTTGATCATAAATCCACAATTCATCGGATCTCGGCAAAAGAATACTACATCGAATAGATCTCCAAGAACATCGAGGAGAACATGGTATTGAGAATCAAAGAGAGAGAAGAAGCCATCTAGCTAATAATTATGGACCCGAAGGTTTGTGGTAAACTACTCACGCTTCATTGGAGAGGTAATGGTGTTGATGTAGAAGCCCTCCATGATCGAATCCCCCTCCGGCAGATCGCCGGAAAAGGCCCCAAGATGGGATCTCATGGGTAAAGAAGGTTGCAGCGGGGGAAAAGTGGTTTCGTGGCTCCCCCTGATGTTTTTAGGGTACACTACAAAAAAATACACTTCCGTGATGATACGTGTTTGTCACATTAGGTCACGTTTTCTGTCATGCATGTACATCCATGACGAATTTTATGACAGAATCAAGATAGTCATACCTGCTGTCGTAGAAGTGTTCCATGACATCACCAAAATTATCATCATGGAAGTGTCCACTTCCATGATGATAAATCGCGCGTCATAGAAGTGCTTTCGTCAAGAGTGACCGACATGTGGCATCCACCATAATAGGTCGCCGTTAAGCTATCAGGTCCAGTTTTGGATCCGATAACCCGTTAGCAACCCGGACCAATGGGGATTTTCCACGTGTAAAATTATCATTGGCCAGAGGAAACACGTGTTGGATCACCGTTGGGACAGATGTCATCCACTCATTGGACGGGAGCGCCTATGATACGTCGAAATGTGGCACGGCCCAACAGAGGCCCATTCCGGTGAAAAGGCCGACCCGTTTGACTTGGTGAAAAGGTAACAGGCCGGCCTACAAAAAGCCTGTTAACGGCATGTTTGTATATAGCCCATTTATGACCCGCTAACTCCTGGCCCGTTACGGCCTATCGGAATTAAGCTCAGTAGCTTCATCTGGGCCGTCCAATATGATTCCAGCCCGTTGTAACTTCTGCCCATGTATGGCCCATGATGTATTTTGGCCCATATGAGGCCCTCTGTAACTCTCGTCCCATTAATGGCCCGAGATGAAACTGGCCCATAATGAACACTGTATCGCTTTATACCCATTAACGGCCCATTATTCCGTCAGCTGTTTCCAGCCTGTGTTACTTTTGGCCTTCTAAGGGCCCATTTATTCTTGGGCTCATTTCTAGAATTTGGTTAGTTATGGTCCGTTACTGGCCTATTCCGTTTGTGGGCCATATTCAGCCCGTGGTTACATTCGGCCCATTAACCCGTTGGGCTGTTTTCATAGTGTTATCAAATACGGCCTATTAACGGCCCGTTATGGTCCATGAATAGCACGACCCATGTTTTGCAAAATGATTATATGCCTAGTAGAAGGCCCATGGATCCTACGACCCGTAGAAGACCAATGGATCCTATGGCCCGTAGAAGGCCCGTGGATCATACGGCCCATAGAAAGTCCATGGATCCTACGACCCGTAGAAGGCCCATGAATCCTACGGCCCGTAGAAGGACCACGGATCCTACGGCCCGCAGGAGGCCCATGGTTACAACAATCCGTGTGTTGCCATGATTATTGTGGCCTAGTTACCGAAAATAGGTTATTATGGCCACTAGAAAAACGCGGAAAAAGAACTACAGTGACTACAAGCAAACAATTAAACAAGACAAAAAGGAAATAAATAAGCAAGCAACTAATGCTAGCCTATTACAGCTATTACACATATTACATCCATCGGGCATCAAAGTTCGCCACTAGTGCAAATATAGGGAACAAAGCAGCATATTACATACACTGGCCATCAAAATTGGCCACTAGTGCAAACAAAAGAGGCAGCAAAACAAGTCCATAATTGAAACAACTTCGCAAGAGCTCAAGAAACGATATCCTGGGTATCCACCATGCTGGCAATAAGCTTAGCAAGCTTATTAGCTTTGTCCTATTTGGCGCTAAAATCCTCCAACGCTTGCTGTTGCACCAGAGAGTATGCATCTGAATGCTCCAGGGACTTTCGCAGTCCTTCCGCTTCTTGTCGCAACACAGCTGATTGATGTCTTTCAGCTTGTAGTTGAGACTCAAGAAACCGAACTAATTCAGACAGTAAGTTTGAATAGCTTGTGCAAGCGGTAGTGGCCAGTAACTCAAATAGTAAACCAAGACAGGACTTACGGGTTGCCTCACTGTCTTCAAGATAGTTTTCCTTAGCTGTTTTATCAGCTTTGTTGGAGACCAACAAGGATGTCCCACGATCATGAACCTTATCTGCATTACTTCCTTTATCATTGCTTAATAAGTCACTCTTCCCCAATATTCTGTCAGCATTCTAAAAGAAGAAACAAGAAGACACATAACATGTTTAGCATGTACTAGTATATGAAACTCATTTCGGTGAACCAGTTCATTAGTAAGGTGGACAAGATTAAACTACCAAGTCTTCTGTTGCCAAGTAGTACATTATAAAAGCATGAAACAAACATATATCTATGTCCTATGGTCACTGCATTGTCTTGCCAAATCAAGACACGGCTCAAATCATACCAGTTTTGAAATATTTGAAAAATTAGGAAAATAAGAAACTTCCAAGAAAGTGACCCTGGTGGGCACAATACACCAGGGCACGCCTGGCTTGCCAGCCGCGCCCCGGTGGGTTATGCCCACCACGGGTATTTTCAAGACTCCGTTTTTCTTCCGTTCTTCTTGTTCCCCAAGATAAAAAAAATCTTTATATACCCCCCGAACCTGTTGACCTCCGTATCACTGAGAAATCTCCTGTTTTCTTTTCTTGGTGTTTTCTGTAGATCCAATCCACCATGGCCGCTTCAAGCTTCTCCAAGGTTAAGTTCTTCGACAATGTCATCAACCCATATCCGCGGGAGGTGATGCAGCACCCTCAAGCTATCCAGTTGCGCGATGGGGTGATGCACATCCGCGATGTGCAAGGACCCAAGGGAACCGAATTCGTGGAGGCCAGGCCTGAAGCTATGGAGCAACAAGTCTTCTGATGCAAGGGGATGGTGGAACGTGGACTCAATGCCAATCACCTCATGATCGCGGACTATACCCATGATCTCAAGGTGGATGGCAAGTCCATGAAGGACATCGTCTTCTCCTTCAATGAGCAAATCAACTTCCTCCAGAGCCAGATCTATGACCTCCAAAACTAAGTCTTTGAATATGCGACAAGGTTTAAACGTATGAGTTTGGCAGCCGGTTGCAGGATTCGCGAGACTAATGATGACCCACAAGTGTAGGGGATCTATCGTAGTCCTTTCGATAAGTAAGAGTGTCAAACCCAATGAGGAGCAGAAGGAAATGATAAGCGGTTTTCAGTAAGGTTTTCTCTGCAAGCACTGAAATTGTAGGTAACAGATAGTTTTGTGATAAGATAAATTATAACGAGTAACAAGCAATGAAAGTAAATAAAGTGCAGCAAGGTGGCCCAATCCATTTTGTAGCAAAGGATAAGCCTGGAAAATTTCTTATAATGAGAAAGGAGCTCCCAAGGACACATGGGAATTATCGTCAAGCTAGTTTTCATCACGCTCATATGATTCGCGTTCGGTACTTTGATAATTTGATGTGTGGGTGGACCGGTGCTTGGGTACTGCCCTTACTTGGACAAGCATCCCACTTATGATTAGCCCCTATTGCAAGCATTCGCCTCTACAAAAGAAGTATTAAGGTAAACCTAACCACAACATTAAACATATGGATCCAAATCAGCCCCTAACGAAGCAACGCATAAACTAGGGTTTAAGCTTCTGTCACTCTAGCAACCCATCATCTACTTATTACTTCCCAATGCCTTTCTCTAGGCCCAAATAATGGTGAAGTTTCATGTAGTCGACGTTCACATAACACCACTAGAGGAAAGACAACATACATCTCATCAAAATATCAAACGAATACCAAATTCACAGGACTACTAATAGCAAGACTTCACCCATGTCCTTAGGAACAAACATAACTACTCACAAAGCATATTCATGTTCATAATCAGAGGAGTAATAATATGCATTAATGATCTGAACATATGATCTTCCACCAAGTAAACCAATTAGCATCAATTACGAGGAGTAATCAACACTACTAGCAACCCACATGTACCAATTTGTGGTTTGCATACAAGATTGGATACAAGAGATGAACTAGGGTTTTGAGAGGAGATGGTGCTGGTGAAGATGTTGATGGAGATTGACCCTCTCCCGATGGGAGGATCGTTGGTGATGACGATGGTGATGATTTCCCCCTCCCGGAGGGAAGTGTCCCATGCAGAACATCTCCACTGGAGCTCTAGATTGGTTCCGCCAAGGTTCCGCCTCGTGGCGGCGGAGTTTCATCCCGTAAGCTTGCCCATGATTTCTTCCGGGGTAAAAGCCTTCATATAGCAGAAGATGGACACCGGAGGGCCACCAGGGGGGCCAGGAGACAGGGGGCACGCCCCCACCCTCCTGGCCAGGGTGTGGGCCCCCTGAGGTGTTTCTTCCGCTCAATAATTCTTATTAATTCCAAAAATAAGTTTCGTGGAGTTTCAGGATTTTTGGAGCAATGTAGAATAGGTTTCCAATGTTTGCTCCTTTTCCAGCCAGAATTCCAGCTACCGGCATTCCCCCTCTTCATGGTAAACCTTGTAAAATAAGAGAGAATAGCCATAAGTATTGAGATATAATGTTTAATTACAGCCCATAATGCAATAAATATTGATGTAAAAGCATGATACAAAATGGACGTATTAACTCCCCCAAGCTTAGACCTCGCTTGTCCTCAAGCGGAAGCCGAAATCGAAAAATATGTCCACATGTTTAGAGATAGAGGTGTCGATAAAAATAAAATACAGACATGGGGGCATAATGATCATTCTCATAACATCAACATAAATAGATTTTATCATAAAGTTTCCTATGCTCAAGTAATGATCAATTCACAATGTCATGTATGGTTCAGAAACTTCATTGGAAGCTAACAAACTATAATCTCAGTCATTGAAGCAATTGAAATTTATCATAACATCGGAAAGAGTCAAAATAGAGCTTTTCAGTAAGTCCACATACTCAACTATCATGTAATCTTCTACAATTGCTAACACTCACGCAATACTTGTATTTATGGAGTTTCAGCCGGACACTGAGAAAGATAGGGGCTTATTGTGTTGCCTCCCAACGTACTCACCTTTAGGTGATGTCAACAATAATAATCCATGCTAACTTACATCCAATTGGATATATATATATATATATATATATATATATATATATATATATATATATATATATATATATATCATAATCTTTCAAACACGAGGAGCTTGCGAAAGGATAAAATGAAAAAGGGAAAGGTGAAGATCACCTTGACTCAAGCAATAAAGTAAAAACATAAAGTAAAAGATAGGCCCTTCGCAAAGGGAAGCCGAGGTTGTCATGTGCTTTAGGGTTGGATGCATAAAATCTTAATGCAAAAGAACGTCACTTTATATTGCCACTTGTATGTGGACCTTTATTATGCAGTCGGTCGCTTTTATTACTTCCACAACAAGATCGTACAAAGCTTATTTTCTCTGCACTAATAAGTCATACATATTTAGATAGCAATTTTTATTGCCTGCAACATGACAACTTACTTGAAGGATCTTACTCAATCCATAGGCAGGTATGGTGGACTCTCATGGCAAAACTGGGTTTAGGGATTTTGGAAGCACAAGTAGTATCTCTACTTGCTGCAAGGAATTTGGCTAGCATGAGGGGGAATGGCAAGCTCAACATGTTTGGAAGGTCAATGACAATATACTTTAACTGAGATGTGAGAAAACATAAACCATTACTTTGTCTTCCTTGTCCAACATCAACTCTTTTAGCATGTCATACTTAATGAGTGCTTCACAATCATACAAGATGTCCAAGATAATATATTTGTATGTGAAACCTCGCTTTCCTTATTACTTCCTATTAATTGCAACGATGACCAAAACTACATTTATCAACTCTCAACAACTTGTATGCCTCATACTTTCTATGTGTGAAGTCATTACTATCCATAAGATCAATATGAACTCTTTTATTCTTTCTACTTTCTCAAGATCATAGCAACATAGCAAAGCCCTTGACTCAACACTAATCTTTATTATAGATAGCTCACAGACTCGATTACATAAAGAGATCACAAAGCAAAACTCAAAACTACTTGATACTAAAACTTCAATCTACTAGATGAAGATACTACTAAAAGGATCAAACTAAATAAAACGGTAAATATAGGAGTGTGATGGTGATACGATATCGAGGCACCTCCCCCAAGCTTGGCAGTTGCCAAGGGGAGTGCCCATACCCATGTGATTATGTCCTCGGAGGTGGTGAAGTAGGAGTTGTTGATGATGTAGGCTTGTCGTCGATCTTCCAAGGCATAGGCTCACCATAATAGAAGGATGATTGAGTCTCCGGGATCCTTAAATCCGTAGCCAAACTCAACCTCTTGAATCTATATTCATACTCACAGTTCTGGTTTTGCAGGTCATAGATCTGGGCTTGGAGGTGCTCGATTTTATCTTCAAGCTTGAAGATGGTTTTCCCAATGACTTTGGCATCTAGCTTGTGGTTGTTGGTGAACTCTGTGATCATCATCTCGTTGGCGTTGAGTCCACGCTCCACCATCCCTTGGCACCTGAAGACTTACCGCTCCACGGCTTCGAGCTCTGTCTCCACGCTTCCGGTACGCCTTGGTCCCTCCACATCGCAGATGTGCAGCACCCCCTCACACATCTCAATGGTTTGAGGGTGTTGCAGCACCTCCGCGAGATAGGGGTTGATAACCCTCTCAAAAAACTTATCCTTGGGAGCGCTCGGAGATGCCATGATGCTCTAGATCTATAACAGAAAACAACTCGAAACGAAAACAGAGGATATTTGCGTGATACGTTGGTCAAAACCTTCGGGGGTTTATATAATGAATTTTTACCGACGAAAATACGTAACATGCAAGAAAACGGAGTCCGGGAGGCACACGAGGTGGCCACAAGACAGGGGGCGCGCCCAGTAAGGGTGGGCGCGCCCTCCACCCTCGTGGAGGCCTCGTGTCCTTCCCGGACTACTTCTTTCTTCCTAAAATTCTTAAATATTCCAAAACTGATAAAAATTGCCATTAGAATTGTTTTGGAGTCGGTTTACTTACCGTACCACATACCTATTCCTCTTCGGAGTCTAGAACATTCTGGAAAGTGTCCCATATGTATTCCTGCAGGGTTACGGTTTCAATAATATTAGTTTCAACATTGATAGGATTACCTGAGATATAATGTTTAATTCTTTGACCGTTCACCACCCTCGGACTTGTGCCTTCGAAGTTGTTGATTTTTATGGCACTAGAATGATAGACCTCCTCGATAACGTAAGGACCTTCCCATTTAGAGAGAAGTTTTCCTACAAAAAAAATCTTAAACGAGAGTTGAATAATAACACATAATCACCTACATTAAACTCACACTTTTGTATCCTTTTGTCATGCCAGCGTTTGACTTTTTCTTTGAATAGCTTGGCATTCTCATAGGCTTGGGTTCTCCATTCATCAAGTGAGCTAATATCAAACAACCTCTTCTCACCAGCAAGTTTGAAGTCATAGTTGAGCTCTTTGATAGCCCAATATGCTTTATGTTCAAGTTCTAGAGGTAAATGACAAGCTTTTCCATAAACCATCTTATATGGAGACATACCCATAGGATTTTTGTATGCAGTTCTATAGGACTATAATGCATCATCAAGTTTTTTGGACCAATTCTTTCTATATCTATTGACAGTCTTTTGCAAAATTAATTTGAGCTCTCTATTGCTCAATTCTACTTGACCACTAGACTGCAAATGATAAGGAGATGCGATTCTATGATTAACATCATACTTAGCAAGCATCTTACGGAAAGCACCATGAATAAAATGTGAACCGCCATCAGTCATAAGATATCTAGGGACTCCAAACCTCGGAAAAACAACTTCTTTAAGCATTTTAATAGAAGTGTTATGATCAACACTATTAGTTGGAATAGCTTCTACCCAGTTAGTAACGTAATCAACAGCAACTAAAATATGTGTATAACCATTAGAGGCAGGAAAGGGTCCCATATAATCAAAGCCCCAAACATCAAAAGGTTCAATAACAAGAGAATAATTCATAGGCATTTCTTGACGTCTACTAATATTACCAATTCTTTGAAGAGAGTAGGCCAATAAAAACCAGATTGCAATACCTTGTGTGCAGTTCTATCTCCAGCGTGGTGTCCTCCATATGATCCAGAGTGACACTTGCGTAGGATCTGTTCCTGTTCATGCTCAGGTACACAACATCTAATAACACCATCTACTCCTTTATAAAGGTGTGGGTCATCCCAGAAGTAATGTCTTAAATCATAAAAGAACTTTTTCTTTTGCTGGTATGTGAAACTAGGTGGTATAAATTTAGCAACAATGTAATTAGCATAATTAGCATACCAAGGAGCAATACGAGAAGCATTAACGAATGCTAATTGTTCATCAGGAAAGCTATCATCAATAGGCAGTGGGTCATCAAGAACATTCTCTAACCTAGACAAGTTGTCTGCAATGGGGTTCTCAGCTCCCTTTCTATCAATAATATGCAAATCAAATTCTTGGAGGAAGTGAACCCATCTAATGAGTCTAGGCTTAGCATCTTTCATTTCCATAAGATATTTAATAGCAGTGCTACGTCTTGAGCTTGCGTTGGTTTTCCCCGAAGAGGAGAGGATGATGCAGCACAGTAGCGTAAGTATTTCCCTCAGTTTTTGAGAACCAAGGTATCAATCTAGTAGGAGGTCACGCGCAAGTCCCTCGTACCTGCACAAAACGATAGCTACTCGCAACCAACGCGATTAGGGGTTGTCAATCCCTTCATGGTCACTTACGAGAGTGAGATCTGATAGAGATAATATTTTTGGTATTTTTGGTATAAAGATGCAAAGTAAAAAGTAAAAGCAAAGCAAGTAAATAAAGTGATGGAGATTGATATAATGAGAATAGACCCGGGGGCCATAGGTTTCACTACTGGCTTCTCTCGAGAGCATAAGTATTCTACGGTGGCTGAACAAATTACTGTTGAGCAATTGACAGAACTGAGCATAGTTATGAGTATATCTAGGCGATGATCATGTATATAGGCATCACGTCTATGACAAGTAGATCAAAACGATTCTGCATCTACTACTATTACTCCACTCATCGACCGCTATACAGCATGCATCTAGAGTATTAAGTTAAAAACAGAGTAACGCCTTAAGCAAGATGACATGATGTAGAGGGATAAATTCATGCAATATGATAAAAACCCCATCTTGTTATCCTCGATGGCAACAATACAATACGTGCCTTGCAACTCTTTCTGTCACTGAGTAAGGACACCGCAAGATTGAACCCAAAGCTAAGCACTTCTCCCATTGCAAGAACTACCAATCTAGTTGGCCAAACCAAATAAGATAATTCGAAGAGACTTGCAAAGATAACTCAATCATACATAAAAGAATTCAGAGAAGAATCAAATATTTTCCATAGATAAGCGAGATCATAAACCCACAATTCATTGGTCTCAACAAACACCCGCAAAAAGAAGATTACATTGAATAGATCTCCACGAGAGAGGGGGAGAACATTGTATTGAGATCCAAAAAGAGAGAAGAAGCCATCTAGCTACTAGCTATGGACCCGAAGGTCTGAAGTAAACTACTCACACTTCATCGGAGGGGCTATGGTGATGATGTAGAAGCCCTCCGTGGTGGATGCCCCCTCCGGTGGAGCTCCGGAACAGGCCCCAAGACGGGATCTCGTGGATACAGAAAGTTGCGGCGGTGGAATTAGGTTTTTGGCTCCCCTTCTGATCGTTCGGGGATACGTAGGTATATATAGGAGGAAGGAGTACGTCGGTGGAGCTCCGAGGGGCCCACGAGGTAGGGGGCATGCCCAGGGGGGCCCCTCCACCCTCGTGACCGCCTCTGGCGCTTCTTGGCGTAGGGTCCAAGTCTCCTGGGTCAAGTTCGGTTGGAAAATCACGATCCCGAAGGTTTCATTCCGTTTGGACTTCGTTTGATATTCTGTTTGTTCGAAATACTAAAAAAGGCAAAAAAACAGCAATTCTGGGTTGGGCCTCCGGTTAATAGGTTAGTCCCAAAAATAATATAAAAGTGGAAAATAAAGCCCAATATAGTCCAAAACAGTAGATAAAGTAGCATGGAGCAATCAAAAATTATAGATACGTTGGAGACGTATCAAGCAGCACGATTAGTGTGAATAGTAACTTTGGAATAAACGATATAAGGTCTAAACTTATCACATGCAAACACAACTGCTAAGGATTCTTTTTCAGTAGTAGCATAATTTCTCTGGGCAGTATCAAGAGTCTTACTAGCATACTGGATAACATTCAATTTCTTATCGACTCTTTGCCCTAGAACAGCACCTACATCATAATCACTAGCATCACACATAATTTCAAAAGGTAAATTCCAATCAGGTGGCTGAATGATAGGTGCAGTGATCAAAGCTTTCTTAAGTATTTCAAATGCTTCTACACAATCATCATCAAAGATTAAAGGAGTATCTTTTTGCAATAAATTAGTCAGAGGCCTAGAGATTTTAGAAAAGTCCTTAATGAACCTCCTATAAAAACCGGCATGACCAAGGAAACTTCTTATACCTTTTATGTCCTTGGGACATGGCATCTTTTCAATAGCAACAACTTTAGCCTTATCAACTTCAATACCTCTCTTGGAGATTTTGTGCCCCAAGACAATGCCTTCATTAACCATAAAGTGGCACTTTTCCCAATTCAAGACGAGACTAGCGTCTTCACATCTCTGCAAAACTCGATCAAGGTTGCTCAAGCAATCATCAAAAGAGGATCCATAAACGTAGAAATCATCCATGAATACCTCACAAATCATTTCACAAAAGTCAGAGAATATAGCCATCATACATCTTTGAAAGGTAGCAGGTGCATTACATAAACCAAAAGGCATACGTCTATAAGCAAAAGTACCAAAAGGCAAGTAAAAGTAGTTTTTGATTGATCCTTCGCAGACACAGGTATTTGATAGAACCCAAAATAACCATCTAGCAAGCAAAAATGTGTGTGTTTGGATAGTCTTTCTAGCATTTGATCAATAAAAGGTAAAGGGTAATGATCTTTCTTAGTAGCTTTATTTAATTTACGGAAATCAATTACCATCCTATAACCTGTAATGATTCTTTGCGGGATCAATTCAACTTTATCTTTAGGAACGACAATAATACCTCCCTTTTTAGGAACACAATGGACATGACTTACCCAATCACTATCAGCACCGGGATAAATTATACCCGCCTCAAGGAGCTTTAGTATCTCCTTTCTTACCACTTCTTTCATCTTAGGATCCAATCAGCGCGGAGGATCTCTAACTGGTTTGGTGTCGTCCTCCAAATTAATTTTGTGTTGGCATAACATGGGACTAATGCCCTTAAGATCATCCAGAGTATATCCAATAGCAGCACGGTGCTTCTTCAGAGTTTTCAATAATCTTTTTTCTTCTTGCTCTGAAAGGTTAACACTAATAATAACAGGATATATTTTCTTTTCATCAAGATAAGCATACTTAAGATTATTAGGTAATGGTTTGAGTTCAAACACGGGATCACCCTTCGGTGGAGGGGGATCCCCTAGAATTTCAACTGGAAGGTTATGTTTCAGCAAAGGTTCCTGTTTAAGGAACACTTCATATATTTCCCTTCTTTCCTTCAAACACATATCATTTTCATGGTCTAGCAAATATTATTTTAACGGATCAGTAGGAGGCATGGCAATAGAAGCAAGACCAATAATTTCATCCTTACTAGGCAATTCTTTATCACGGGGTTGTCTACGAAATTTAGCAAAATTAAACTCATGTTTCATATCCCCGAAGCCAATTTCAATAATATCCTTTTAACAGTCAATCTTAGCATTAACAGTGTTCAAGAAGGGTCTACCAAATATAATGGGACAAAAGTCATCTTGTGGGGAAGCAAGAACAAGAAAATCAGCAGGAAATTTAACTTTCCCACACAAGACTTCAACATCTCTAACAATCCCAAATGGTGTAATAGTATCTCTATTGGCAAGCTTAATAGTGACATCAATATCTTCTAACTCAGGGGTGTAATTCCATGCATAATTTCATTGTATAAGGAAATAGGTATTGCACTAGAACTAGCACCCATATCACATAATCCATGGTAACAATGATCTCCTATTTTAACAGAAATAACAGGCATGCCTACAACAGGTCTATGTATCTTAGCATCTTGTTTAACAATATTAGCAGTCTCACCACATAAATCATCATCCAAGAGATCATTAACCATAGCAATACTAGGTTCAACTTTGATTTGCTCAGTAGGTGTATAAGTCCTAGTATTACTCTTACGAACAACAGTCGAAGTTTTAGCATGATCCTTTATCCTAACAGGAAAAGGAGGTTTCTCAACATAAGTAGTAGGAACAATAGGATCACTATAATAGGTGCAACTACTTTTACTTCAACGGGGGGATTATATTTAAACCACTTCTCCTTAGAGAGATCAACGTGAGTAGCAAAATATTCACAGAAAGAAGCTACTATCTCAGAGTCAAGTCCGTATTTAGCGCTAAATCCACGGAAAGCATCGGTATCCATAAAAGATTTAACACAATCAAACTTAAGTGTCATACCTGACTGCTTACCATCGTCGGAACCCCAATCTTCAGAGTTGCATTTAATTCTTTTCAATAAGTCCCATTTGAATTCAATAGTCTTCAGCATATAAGAACCAGCACAGGAAGTATCGAGCATGTTGTGATCATTGAGAGAAAGACGAGCATAAAAAATTTGAGTGATCATTTGTCTGGAGAGCTCATGATTGGGGCATGAGTATAACATTGACTTAAGCCTCCCCCAAGCTTGAGTGATGCTTTCTCCTTCGCGAGGCCAGATATTATATATGTAATTACGATCACGATGAACAAGATGCATAGGATAGAACTTCTGGTGAAATTCCAACTTCAATCGTTTATAATTCCAAGATCCGGTATCATCACATAGCCTATACCATGTCAATGCATCTCCCTTCAAATATAAAGGGAAGACCTTCCTCTTGACAACATCATCAGGAGTACCTGCAAGCTTAAATAATCCACAAACTTCATCCACAAAGATAAGGTGTAAATCGGGATGCAATGTTCCATCTCCTGCAAAGGGCTTAGCTAGCAGTTTCTCTATCATACCCGAAGGAATCTAAAAGTAAATATTTCAATAGGTTCAGTAGGTTGAGGAGAAACTCTTTGCTCTTCTGGTCGGGGTGAGATACCCCGAAATAGCCCCTCAAAGGATTAGTTTCCATAGTGACAAGTAACAGAAAATTTCAGCACACTATATAAATGTTTCCTTACCAAGTTCCACTCACCAAAAGTGCTACACTCCCTGGCAACGGCGCCAGAAAAGAGTCTTGATGACCCACAAGTGTAGGGGATCTATCGTAGTCCTTTCGATAAGTAAGAGTGTCGAACCCAATGAGGAGCATAAGGAAATGACTGAAATTGTAGGTAACATATAGTTTTGTGATAAGATAAATTGTAACGAGTAACAAGCAATGAAAGTAAATAAAGTGCAGAAAGGTGGCCCAATCCTTTTTGTAGCAAAGGATAATCCTGGAAAATTTCTTATAATGAGAAAGGAGCTCCCGAGGACAAATGGGAATTATCGTCAAGCTAGTTTTCATCACGCTCATATGATTCGCGTTCGGTACTTTGATAATTTGATGTGTGGGTGGACCGGTGCTTGGGTACTGCCCTTACTTGGACAAGCATCCCACTTATGATTAGCCCTTATTGCAAGCATCCTCCACTACAAAAGAAGTATTAAGGTAAACCTAACCACAACATTAAACATATGGATCCAAATCAGCCCCTAACGAAGCAACGCATAAACTAGGGTTTAAGCTTCTGTCACTCTAGCAACCCATCATCTACTTATTACTTCCCAATGCCTTTCTCTAGGCCCAAATAATGGTGAAGTTTCATGTAGTCGACGTTCACATAACACCACTAGAGGAAAGACAACATACATCTCATCAAAATATCAAACGAATACCAAATTCACAGGACTACTAATAGCAAGACTTCACCCATGTCCTCAGGGACAAACGTAACTACTCACAAAGCATATTCATGTTCATAATCAGAGGATTAATAATATGCAATAAGGATCTGAACATATGATCTTCCACCAAGTAAACCAATTAGCATCAACTACGAGGAGTAATCAACACTACTAGCAACCCACATGTACCAATTTGTGGTTTGGATACAAGAGATGAACTAGGGTTTTGAGAGGAGATGGTGCTGGTGAAGATGTTGATGGAGATTGACACTCTCCCGATGGGAGGATCATTGGTGATGACGATGGTGATGATTTCCCCCTCCCGGAGGGAAGTGTCCCCGGTAGAACAGTTTCGTCCCGTAAGCTTGCCCAAGATTTTTTCCAGGGTAAAAGCCTTCATATAGCAGAAGATGGACACCGGAAGGCCACCAGGGGGCCCCAGGAGACAGGGGGCGTGCCCAGTAGGGGTGGGCACGCCCCCACCCTCCTGGCCAGGGTGTGGGCCCCCTGAGGTGTTTCTTCCGCTCAATAATTCTTATTAATTCCAAAAATAAGTTTCGTGGAGTTTCAGGATTTTTGGAGCAGTGCAAAATAGGTTTCCAATGTTTGCTCATTTTCCATCCAGAATTCCAGCTGCCGGCATTCCCCCTCTTCATGGTAAACCTTGTAAAATAAGAGAGAATAGCCATAAGTATTGAGATATAATGTGTAATAACAGCCCATAATGCAATAAATATTGATATAAAAGCATGATGCAAAATGGACGTCTCAACCCACTCTTCCTCTTATGATGGTGAGCCTCTGCCATGGAAACCCGAAGACGAGAAAGCTTCTACTTCATCACCACCACCTCCTTCTTCACCACCAAAATAAATTTGATTATCGGGTATGGGCACTCCCCTTGGCTTCCGCCAAGCTTGGGGGAGGTGCCCCGGTATCGTATCATCTCCACAAACTTTTGCCGTTACTTTTCTTGGTTCGATCCATGGTTATCTTTTGCTTTAGATGAATAAAAGTTTGTTCGATCATTTCTTTTTGAGAGTTTGCTTAGTGATCTATCTTTGTAATCATGTGCAAGATATATAATTAAGTTTACTTTGAGTTTTGCTTCTTTTACTTTCATTTTTCAATAAAAATAAAGGAAATAAATGGCAAGATCATATGTTAATCTTACGGTGAGTAATGACATTACACAAGAAAAAGTATAAGTAGTAAGTTTTATTGTAGATTGACAAACATCGCATTAGTCAATGATGCGACTCATGAAATAATTAATAAGGGAAGAGAGGATTCACATGCAAATACACCATCCTGGAAATCTTTTGTGATTGTGAGCACCCATCAAAATATTATATGCCAAAATTGTTGAAGTTGGACAAGGAAGAAAACATAATGATTTATGTTTGTTCATATTCGCATAGAAGTTATACTGTCATAGATCCTTCAACATGTGGTGCTTGCCCCTATCTTTGCTAGCTAAAATTACGCACTAAGTAGAGATAATACTTGTGCATCGAAAACCCTTAAACCCAAATCTTGTTTCGAGAGTCCACCATACCTACCTATGTATTGAGCAAGACCCTTCAAGTAAGTTGTCATCGGTGCAATAAGGCAATAAAAATTGCCTCTAAAAGTGTGAGATCATTTAGTGTAAGGGAAAATTGAGCATTGTACGAACTTGTGATGGCGAAGAATAAAAGCGACAGACAGCATAATAAAGGTTGCCATCATAAGGGGCAATATAACGTGATGTTCTCTTGCACTAAGGGGTTGAGCACACAAAAAAGCGCATGGCAACATCTGCTTCCCTCTGCGAAGGGCCTATCTTTTACTTTTATGTATTTAATTTAATGCAAGAGTCAAAGTTTTTCCCTATATTCCATTTTATTTTCTCCTTTGGCAAGCATCATGTAGCGAGGAAATATCTAGGCACATATATCCAGTTGAATATGGGTGACATGAGTTATTATTGTTGACATCACCCTTGAGGTGAATACGTTGGGAGGCGAAACTACAAGCCCTATCTTTCTATGTGTCTGGTTGAAACGTTTTGCTCACGTGTACGCGGTGAGTGTTATCAATCATAGAAGACTAAATGATGGTTGAGTATGTGGACTTGCCTAAAGGCTCCGATACGCGACCCTTCCTAAAAAGATGATGAATTGTAGTTGCAAAGTTGACTGACAACATAGTTTGTTGGTTTCCAATAGAGTTTATGCTTTATACTTTGAATGTTGTGATGATTTGTTACTTGTTCATGAGAAGTGTACGATAAAAGTTCTATGATAAAAGTTTTATGTTAAAGTTTATTGCTATTATAATAAATTTCGTGATGCTACTATGTCCGTATTTTTGTTTTTATCGACACCTCTATCTCTAAGCATGTGGACATGTTTCTCGATTTCGGTTTTCGCTTGAGGACAAGCGAGGTCTAAGCTTGTGGGAGTTGATATGTCCATTTTGCATCATGTTTTCCTACTGCTATCTATGTTGTTTTATTGCATAATAATGCTTTTTGGAGTAATTCTAATGCCTTTTCTCTCATAATATGCAAGGTATACACAAAGGGGGAGAATTCTGGCAGCTTGAAATTTGGACCTGAAAAGGCTACGTTAAGCTACCTATTCTGCACAACTCCAAATGAGCTGAAACTTCACGAGGATTTTTTATGGAATAAATAAAAAAAGAGTCAATAATTACCAGAGGGGGCCCACTAGGTGGGCACAACCCACCTGGGCATGCCAGGGAGCCCAGACATGCCCTGGTGGGTTGTGCTCACCCAGGCCCACCTCCGGTGCCCCTCTTCTGGTATATAAGTCATTTTGACCTAGAAAAAAATAAGGAGAGGTGAGGGAGTCCTGGATTAGGGGGTGTCCGGATGGCCGGACTATAGCCTTTGCCCGGACTCCTGGACTATGAAGATACAAGATTGAAGACTTCGTCCCGTGTCCGGATGGGACTTTCCTTGGAGTGGAAGGCAAGCTTAGCGATACGGATATGTAGATCTCCTCCCATTGTAACCGACTCTGTGTAACCCTAGCCCTCTCCGGTGTCTACATAAACTGGAGGGTTTTAGTCCGTAGGACGGACAACAATCATACCATAGGCTAGCTTATAGGGTTTAGCCTCTCTGATCTCGTGGTAGATCTACTCTTGTACTACCCATATCATCAATATTAATCAAGCAGGAGTAGGGTTTTACCTCCATCGAGAGGGCCCGAACCTAGGTAAAAACATCGTGTCCCTTGTCTCTTGTTACCATCCGCCTAGACACACAGTTCGGGACCCCCTACCCGAGATCCGCCGGTTTTGACACCGACATTGGTGCTTTCATTGAGAGTTCCTCTATGTCGTCATATTTAGGCCCGATGGCTCCTCCGATCATCAACAACGATGTGGTCCAGGGTGAGACTTTTCTCCCCGGACAGATCTTCGTATTCGGCGGCTTTGCACTGCGGGCCAATTTGCTTGGCCATCTGGAGCAGATCGAAAGCTACGCCCCTAGCCATCAGCTCGGATTTGGAAGTTTGAACTACACGGCTGACATCCGCGGAGACTTGATCTTCGACGGGTTCGAGCCACAGCCGAGCGCGCCGCACTGTCACGATGGGCATGATCTAGCTCTGCCGCCGAACAGTGCCCAGGAGGCCGCCCCAGTGTCCGCTCCGACCCTTAGCTCAATCGAGGACGGGTGGCTGGACACTGCCTCGGGGGCTGCAATCTCTACGGCGATCGAGCCGAACACCAGCCTTGTCCTTGGCGAAGCTCGTGACTCCAAGGTGCCGGACTCCTCTCCGGACTCTGAACCTTCCGCGCCCCTGCCGATCGAACCCGATTGGGCGCCGATCATGGAGTTCGCTGCCGTGGACATCTTTCAGCACTCGCCCTTCGGCGACATTCTGAATTCACTAAAGTCTCTCTCTTTATCAGGAGAGCCCTGGCCGGACTATGGTCAGCAAGGTTGGGATGCATACGACGAAGAAATTCAAAGCCCACCCACCACCCACTTCGTAGCCACTGTCGATGATTTAACCGACATGCTCGACCTCGACTCCGAAGACATCGACGGTATGGACGCCGATGCAGGAGATGACCAAGAACCAGCACCTATAGGGCACTGGAAGGCCACCTCGTCATACGACATATACATGGTGGACACCCCAAAAGAAGGGAATGGTGATGGAATAACGGAGGATGACCCCTCCAAGAAGCAGCCTAAGCGTCGGCGTCAGCGGCGCCGCTCTAAATCCCGCCAAAGCAAAAATGGCGATTCCGGCAAGGGAGATAATAACACCCCGGACAGTGCCGAAGACAACCCCCTCTAGCAGGATTAAGCACAGGAGGATGGAGAAGCCAGCCCTCATGAGAGAGCGGCAGACAGAGAGGTAGAGGACGATAATTACATGCCTCCCTCCGAAGACGAGGCAAGCCTCGACGACGACGAATTTGTCGTGCCTGAGGATCCCCTCAAACAAGAGCGTTTTAAACGCAGGCTTATGGCCACAACGAGCAGCCTCAAGAAAAAACAGCAACAGCTTAGAGCCGACCAAGACTTGCTAGCCGACAGATGGACTGAAGTCCTTGCGTCCGAAGAGTATGAACTCGAACGCCCCTCCAAGAGCTACCCAAAGCGCAGACTGCTACCCCGATTAGAGGAGGAAGCACCTAAACTTACATCACCAGCGCACGACGCGGCCGACCGGCCACCGCGTGGCCGCGACAAAGAGGCCTCTCGGCCATCCACTCAAGCTGCACCCCGGCGTCGCTCAAAAAATACCAAGGCACGGGGAAATGCGCCAGACCTGCGAGATATATTGGAGGACAAGGCAAGGCAAACAAGATCGATCTACGGATCACGCGGGCGCCCCACGGCACGTGATGATAACCGTCATGCTGGATATGGCAAATCCGGCCAGGCCGAACACAGCCGACAAAGCTCATTTGAGCTACGTCGTGATATAGCCCAGTACAGAGGCACCGCACACCCACTATGCTTCACAGATGAAGTAATGGATCATCAAATCCCCGAGGGTTTTAAACCCGTAAACATCGAATCATACGATGGCACAACAGATCCTGCGGTATGGATCGAGGATTATCTCCTTCATATCCACATGGCCCGCGGTGATGATCTACACGCTATCAAATACCTCCTAGTCAAGCCTAAAGGACCAGCTCGGCATTGGCTTAACAGCTTGCCAGCAGAGTCAATTGGTTGCTGGGAGGACCTGGAAGCCGCATTCCTCGACAATTTCCAGGGCACCTATGTGCGACCACCAGACGCCGATGACCTAAGCCACATAATTCAGCAGCCAGAGGAATCGGCCAGACAATTCTGGACACGGTTCCTAACCAAGAAAAATCAAATAGTTGACTGTCCGGACGCAGAGGCCCTCGCAGCCTTCAAACATAACATCCGTGACGAGTGGCTTGCCCGACACCTAGGACAGGAAAAGCCGAAATCCATGGCAGCCCTCACAACACTCATGACCCGCTTTTGCACAGGAGAAGACAGCTCGCTAGCACGTAGTAATAACATGACCAAGAGCCATGGTAATTCAGATACTAAGGACATCAATGGCAGGTCACGTCGCAACAAGCACAAGAGCCACATTAACGGCGACAATGCTGAGGATACGATAGTTAATGCCGGATTCAGAGGCTCTAAACCCAGTCAGGCGAAAAAGCCATTCAAAAGAAATACTCCGGGCCCGTCCAATTTGGACCGAATACTCGATCGCTCGTGCCAGATACACGGCACCCCCGAAAAACCAGCCAATCACACCAATAGGGATTGTTGGGTGTTCAAGCAGGCAGGCAAGTTAAGTGCCAAAAACAGAGACAAGGGCTTCATAGCGATGACGAGGAGGAGCCCCGGCCGCCGAACAATAGGGGACAGAAGGGCTTTCCCCCACAAGTGCGGACGGTGAACATGATATACGCAACCCACATCCCCAAAAGGGAGCGGAAGCATGCACTCAGGGACGTATATGCGTTGGAGCCAGTCGCCCCAAAGTTCAACCCGTGGTCCTCCTGCCCGATCACTTTTGATCAAAGGGACCACCCCACTAGCATCCGCCACGGCGGATTCTCCGCATTGGTTCTAGACCCAATCGTTGACGGATTTCACCTCACTAGAGTCCTTATGGACGGTGGCAGCAGCCTGAACCTGCTTTATCAGGATACAGTGTGAAAAATGGGCATAGATCCCTCAAGGATTAAACCCACAAAGATGACCTTTAAAGGCGTCATACCAGGTTTAGAGGCCAACTGTACAGGCTCAGTTACACTCGAAGTGGTCTTTGGATCCCCAGATAATTTCCGAAGCGAGCAGTTAATCTTCGACATAGTCCCGTTCGGCAGTGGCTATCACGCACTACTCGGATGAACCGCATTTGCAAACTTCAATGCGGTGCCGCACTACGCATACCTCAAACTCAAGATGTCAGGCCCTCGAGGAGTCATTACGGTCAATGGAAACACCGAACACTCTCTCCGAACGGAGGAGCATACGGCGGCCCTCGCGGCGGAAGTACAAAGTAGCCTCTCAAAGCAATTCTCCAGTCCGGCTATTAAACGTCCGGACACCGTCAAGCGCGCCCGGAGTAACCTACAACAAGACGGCCTGGCACGTTCCGAGCAAGCGTGGCAGTGCGGCCCCAACCCCAGCCCTGGCGAAATTGCAAAACTAGTACTACGCGTACATAACTACGCTCTGGAAATACCATGGGCATAAAGGGAGGGGCACAACCAAGGCACACCCGAAATGCGGCTCAACCACACTAGGGGCTCCTGATTTTGTCATTCTTTGTTTACTTTCAGGACTCCACTCTCCGGAAGACCTGTCCGGCAGTACAATCGCCAAACAGACGATGCAACAGCCAGGGAGGCAGCAAGCTACGTCGAATGTGCAGGTGGTCTCCATAACGAGCTAAATACCTATCTTACATAAAGTCTCGCAGCTTGCCCCTGGAGGGGGACATGTCAAATAATCCCATCTCTTGGTTATCGCACTATTTGTATCGTTCTGCTTTCACAGCAGCCTTTTAATAAACAATACATAGCTCTTGTCTATTATTGCATTCATTTTTTATGTAAATATGTTTAGTTATGACATTATGCAACCGTACACTTTGGTACGGCCAATACACCAGGGGCTTAAGTACCCCAGAATATGGTGTGAGAAGTCCGAACACTCTCACGAGTGCGGCACCCCGAACTTATAGCATTATATGCATCGACTCCGAATCATGTCTTGGGTCAATAGTTGGGTTTGCCCGGCTCCCATGTTTTGTACCTTACGTTCCGTTATATCGGCTAAGGTAGCGCTGGGAGAACTACTGCGATTGTGCCCAGGTTGAGCTAGGTTAAGCACCTCAGTAGAGAAAGCTAAAACTGACCGTCATGATAGGGCGAGAGTCGGTTGCTGTTCGAGAGGTTTCGAGTCCCTAAAGACTTATGCCGCTTAGAGCGAGGAGCTGCCTTTGTCCGGCCTAGGCGTGGATAGCGCCCCGAACTCGGTCTTCCGAATACTAGGGGCTTCACCGAAATTTAAAATTATAGAATTCTATGGCTAAGTGAGAGTGATAAAGCATTGTAGTCCGATTGCCTTGTTCGTTGTTCTGAGCGCCTCCCTCGAAGAACCCAAGAATGGGAACAAGAGCGCTGAGGTTTATCCCGAACACCCTAGCACTCGTGGCATGGGGGTAGAAGCCGACGACTTGCCATCTCTCAGATTTAATAAACAGCCGCACAGAAGGTAATATTTCAAATTCAAAAAGCGTTGCTTAGCGCATATGAACAAGTTTTCAGCGCACAGGATAACATGAGCGAGTTTACTCAAAAATTACATCCTTGGAACACTCACCCGCCACAAGGCAGGCACCCTTCAGGACGCCCTCATAATACATCTCGGGCTTACGATGCTCCTTCCCCTCCGGTGGCCCATCTGTCACCAGCTTCTCAGCATCCATCTTTCCCTAGTGTACTTTAACACGGGCAAGGGCCCTATGGGCGCCTTCGATGCATACGGAGCGCTTGATGACTTCAAGCCACTACTAGGAAAAGGGCTATAGATGGAAATGACACTAATGGCGCACCAGACATGTGGTGCGCCATTAGTATATACTAATGGCGCACCACCTTCTTATACGCCATTAGTGTTGAAACTACTAATGGCGCACCTTGCCTACGGTGCGCCATTAGTACCAATTTTTTTTTTGAACTAGTGCGCCTGTCCAAACATACTAATGGCGCACCGTGGGTGTGGTGCGCCATTACTAGTTAAACTAGTAATGGCGCACCATGCCACGGTGCGCCATTAGTAACCTTGGCCACCACTTCCA
>NC_057798.1:7041452-7042212 GCF_018294505.1 Triticum aestivum
AAAGAAAATGATAAAAATGTCAAAAAAATAAAAGAAAATAAGTTTCCCATGTGATATGTGGCCTAGTTGTTGGGAAAATTTGCAAATATGAATTTTGACTTCATTTGCAAAATCTCGCGAGAATTTGTAAAAATGGGCATAACTTTTGCATACTAACTCGGATGAAAAAGTTTTTTATATGAAAAATCATCTACTCGAAAAGTTACATCCAAATTTAACCGGGGGAACCCCGTTAAACATTTTCAAAATCCTCAAAAACCTAACAGAAAAAAAGATACGGGGCTTTTAAGATCTAGAGAGGCAAAAAAAATCAAAAAAATTCAAACTTACTAATGGCGCACCTGACCATGGTGCGCCATTAGTATCTTCCCTCCTTCAAAATTCAAAATAAGTCAAAAAAATAAAAAAAATTACTAATGGCGCACCTGACCATGGTGCGCCATTAGTATCTTCCCGCCTTCAAAATTCAAAATAAATCAAAAAATAAAAAAAAATTACTAATGGCGCACCTGCCCGTGGTGCGCCATTAGTATCTTCCCGCCTTCAAAATTCAAAATAAATAAAAAAAATTAAAAAATTACTAATGGCGCACCTGCCCGCGGTGCGCCATTAGTATGCCGTATATATGGCTGGTCCTCTCCTCCTCTCTTCATTTCATCTTCCCTTCTCTCCTCCACCATACTTCTCCTCTCCGGTGACCTCCTCCTCCTCTCCGGCGACCTCCTCCTCCCTCCTCCCTCCTCCCTCCTCCCCTCCCCTC